>NC_062529.1:12772576-12877576 GCF_022655615.1 Tachysurus fulvidraco
TGTAGTCTTGGTTATATTAACATGTATATCTGTGATATTGTTGATTTACTAGTTTGAATGTGCAGAGATATTCACCTTTCTCTTTTAAATGTATCTCTAAGTGTTTTTCCTCGGCTTGTTGTAATACATTAAACAATGTTACTGATCACAGTATAGTTTTAAGACTAGAAACTAATTCTGTGTTCCACAACAATACAATGGAATTGGAAACATTTATCATGTGTTAAAGATATTGTGTTTATTGTATTGTGCTCGTTAGGCAGCTTTTTTTTTTTTTACTGTGTCCTTATAATGTCTTATATTTTGTTGCCCATTTTGCACTGCCATGCTGTCCCAGATTTCACTGTTGTCATGTTCTTGCACCAAGGCTTTATTTCTACTTGTATTTCATGTCTGGTGTTTTCATTTAATGCTGTTTTGCTCTGTTACATTTGTATATGGCTAAGTCTTTGACCTGTTCAGTGGTGCTTTAAAGCTTATAAAATTGCTGTGGTGTTCAGTATGACCTCTGTCTTGATCCTCAGAGCTGGTCAGTGAGGAGCCCTTCATCGTGCGTTTGCTGTTCGAGCCCTCAGGTCGCCCTGACTCTCAGAAAGATTATTACCTCACAGCCAAAGAAAATCTCTGTGTGGTATGTGGAAAAGCCGAGTCCTATATCAGGTTTGTACTGAAGCATTGTGTGCTTTTGGGCATGCTTACATTTGAGTTAATATCGATAATGTCCTATCTTTTGCACAGCAGCAGTAGATCTTTTGCCCACTCTTTGTTAGAAAGAACATCGTTCCACATGAGTACAGGCGCCATTTTCCCACTGAGATGAAGGACCACAACTCCCATGACATCCTGCTGCTGTGCACTTCCTGCCATGCGGCGTCTAACGTGTACGACGGCTTCCTAAAGCAACAACTAGCAGACGAGTTCTCTGCCCCGCAGGGCTGTGAGGAGGGTGTAAAGATGCTGGAGGACTCGGATCGGCGGCGAGTGCGTTCAGCTGCCCGTGCCCTTCTCAGTGCCAATGACAGCATGCCTGCTACCAGACGAGAAGAGCTCCTGTCAGTCGTTCATGCGTACTTCTCCAATGAAGGTGACGAGGAGGAAGACGACAGCCTCACCGAGGGAAGGCTGCACACAGCAGCTAACCTGGAGACAAGGTGAGGGAGTGCTGCCGCTTCTGCCACTGACAAGGTTCTTGTTATTTCAGCACACTACCATAGCGTAACGGAGCTGAAATAAAATAATGAACCGCATGAACTTTTGATTTGAGAGTATTTACAACCAATCTGGTTGAATGGTGTTACAGAATTTCTATTATATGCCCTCTTCTATTTAAGAGACTATAAATATAATAGTTTGTACAAACATAATTGTTAATGAAATTGGTAGTAATTGGTAGAAGTTTTTAATATTTGGTAGTAAATATATTTTTATTAATTGTCCATAATATAGGAATGGTGGCACAATCATGAGCAGTTCCTTCTCTTCTCCATACTCCACTCTTTCCATTATTCTGGTACACGTTAATCTTCCAGATCTTTACAGATTTTATTGGATAAATTTATTTTTTTGGTCAATCTCTAATCTGGTCTTTCTGTTTTTGAGGCTTACAGCTGGTTTACCATTTGTGGTAAATCCTCTGTATTTACTAGGGTGAAAACCTTTCTTGATTGTTGATTATGTTGACTATGTTTTTGATCGGTTTTATTTCCCCATCAGGGAAAGGATGTTTGTCATTTGCCACCTTTTTTTTGTGTTCTTCTGGACCTTTTGGTTCATCTGTGTGCTCTTTGATTTAGCCACACCTTATGTTTGTATGTCGTCTGCATTTGTTTTCATTTGTTTTTTTTGCCAAAACTCTAATGTGATATACTGCTGTAGACAGCTAAAATAAGAAGAAATTTGGGTTATGTGGCTTCAAATCTTTGATATCTGATGTTAATCAAATACAAACCACTTGCTATTTTATTTGAGCAGTGGTTTTGAACCTTTTGAGGATTAGTGTTGGTCACATGAGCATGAAAGCTTTGTCTTTGCGTTGCTCATGAGTATTATTGACTCCTATGTAAGGAGACTCAATTGTTCCCCCCCCCCCCCCCCCACACACACACACACACTTGGATATAAATAGAACCAAAACATGTAACATGAGCCTGCACAGTTGTTTATTGATATTCGGCTTTTGTTAGCGTGCAAATGACCTGAAGTGATCAACTCTAAAACTGTCTATTAAAAAAAAAAAAAAAAAAGACATGGGAAATTCATTAGTCACACTGATTTTTATTGGTTTTTAAAGACTGTGTGTGTGTGTTTAGGATCTTTAATGAGAGCTATGTGCCACATGGGCTGAAGGTGGTACAGGTGTATGCTGAGCGTGGACTGCGTGGTCTGATTGAGTTGGAGCGACGCTGGCGTCAGCACTTCCTGTCCAGCATGCAGCCCAAATTTCTACCTCCACTGTGGTCTGTCAACCATAACCACGAGAAATACTTGCGCAAGTATGGAGAGAACCTGCTCGTTACTCTGACCTGAGCACACCAGTTAACCACAGAGGTAGGCAGAGGTGGTTTGGGCAAGAACAGGATCCTCATCCCAAACCTGTGATGGTGTTTCACTGTATTTCTAGGAGATGGACTTGTCTTGATCTGATATTGACTCCTATATGATGTGAGCCTAGCATGAGTTCTGAGACTGTAGATGAACTAGAAAAGACCAGCCACAGGCTCTTGATTGTGGGCTCACTGTGATCACTACAGAGATGATGAGAGTTAAAAAAAAAAAGGTGCAAGAACTGTAATGACGACACATTGTATGCACATTGTATGTGGGAGAAAAGTTCTCAACTTTACATAAAAAGAAACTTGTAAATTTTTAACAGCCAAAACCTGCTCTTGATTTCTTAAAATTAAAAATATAGATATATAATACATAGGTTAAATTTGTTGCAGGTTTAAATATTTTGATTAATTGTGTGGTAAATCTAGGGTTTTGCAATATGGGGCTGTTGACAGTATATATTTTTTACGTTTTCATTCCTCATATTTCTATAACTGAGATAATGGTCTTCACTGTATGTTGGTCTTTTATGATGGACTTGACATCATTCAAAACTTTCCACCTTTAAAATGAACAATTTGTTTCTGCCTGTTAGAACTTTTTAATCTTACTAATTCATGAGCAATTATTTAGCATATGTCTGGAGAGGACGTAGCCACACCTCGCTTTTGTATGCTTTCCAAATTCCCAAACATCAGTCAGGACACCTCAAAGTGCACATTCCCCCCTGACTGCCATGATTTGGTGTATAGCTCATGACTGTGACACTGAGTGGCATCTAAAGTTCGACCTTTAACAGCCAGACGCCCAGCTCCATTTGCAATAATGAGGAATTGTAATTCTCATTACCATGATCTTTGTAAACGAGATTTCCACACTTGAGCATGCAGAATTTAATTAAAGAAACTACAGCTTTTTTTTCCCCCTTTTATTTACATTTGTCCAGATGTAACCTCATAAAAGCTGTTATGTTTCCTTAAATTGTTATTAAAATATATATTTAATGTTAAGATGTCTCAGGGGTGCTGGAGAAAATGGTATGAACGACTGCTTGCATCTCACACTGTTTAAAGACACGCGCTACACACGCATTCCATTCACAATTTTACTTTTTATTATTTACAAAATCACAGTTAAATAAATAGTTTGTAAAAATGTATACAAAAGATTTTCTCTTTATATGTTTCAAATGAATGACTTAACATGACAGTGGGTCAAAAGAGTCATTAGTTGGGATTTAACATTTTTAATTACCCTTTTTTTTTCTCTTTACAATCTGGTACTGTAGAATTAAGGCCTCTTTGATTTTGGCATCAGAACGATCTGTCAGTAAAATGTGTCGTCTGAAGTGGTGTCCAACACATGCTACCATATTCACAGTATTTAATAAACTGAAACAGGTGAATGACCGGAGAAGAATGACATCATCCATCGAAAAATGGCACCTTGTCACATGTAGGGCGTGTCACAGTTCGTAGGGTTAAGTGCATTATACCTTCACCTTGGGGTTTTTTTTGTGTGTCTTGAGTACACGGAAACGTTTACCAGTGCATAGCATGTTGTGGGGTACATCTAAAATTACCACTGAAGAGTGAGACTCTGTCAAATGTGGATATTAATCTCTGTGACAATGTGGATATTTAACTTAATGCCACAGTCGGTCATTAATTATAGCTCTATCTAACTCGAGCCCTAGTAGTTACTGTCAAATACCATAGCATTCTTAATTCCACATCCATATAATCTATATATGCTAAATCTTTGCTTGCAAGGACCTACTGCTTCATGTTAATGTTTTCACTTTGTGTGACAAACTGCACTAACACAATTTTAAGATTGTCAAGAAATGTCAAACACAACCATGATTTGTATTTCAGGATGCGGCGTTAGCTCTGAGTGATCTATGGATGAGGGCTAATTTTACAACATGAAATAAAATTACGTTTTTGTTTCATGATGAATTTAATTTGCATCAGTTTCCCAATGATCCATTACTATTGCTGTCATTATTATTATTATTATTTTATTTTATTTTTTTCCCCCTAATGCCAGAATACAGGAGATGAATGGCTGGGAATCACGATACAGAAAGCATAAGTGACTAGAAGTTGGACCGAGGCACAACCCCACATTCAAGACCAACTGCTCATTATTGCTTGTGTTTTAGAACATCTCGTAGAGCATTTTTGTCTCCTTGATGGACAGCAAGATGCATCACAGTTTACTGCAGACAAAAATAACAGCTGCTCATTTGTAACTGGAGTAGAACATCTTCCTTTCAATAATTGCTGATGCAAATATAAAGTGGAGACGAGTTGTTTTTAAGAAAAGAATCTCTTGAATGCAGTAATAGGTTTTGCTGGTGATTTTCAGAATGAAGTGTGTTCTCTTTGGGGCTAAACAAGCTGGAACAGACATCAGTATCCATATACTATACACTTGTAGTGTACAACCTTTCTTAAACTGTAGTATATCTATATAACCAAACAATCTCTTCCCCCTTCACACATGAATTTTCGTACTTTGTCACACAAACACACAGACATACATTCAGATAAGACAACAATACACACAGGCACTCGGCAAATGCAACTGACAACGTTGTCAATGTTGGCACAAATCAAGCACATTGGAAGCTTTCTTACTTAACACTAAATCCAACATTTAAAAAAGTTACTGTGGCGCATATTCGAAAAAAACAGGCGCTCCAATTTATTCACATCAGGTCTCCCAGTCTACTCGTTTATATAATTAATCAGCTTTACAACAGGTCCTTGGCATTGGTATGCCACAATGGAGCCCTCCGTACAGTGGGAATGAACAAATTAAGAATTTAGTATTTGTCATGGATGTGGGAGTGTTAGTTATACTCAGCTGTAGGATGGAAGCGGAAATTTTTTCTTGTTGTGTGGATTACATTTCTCCCTCCAGCACACAGCTGATGCTTTGCTCCAGTGTGCAGGGCTGCAGTTTGGGCTTAAGACAAGCTGCTGGTCCCTGAAGCCGCTGAAGCTCCAGGATGCTGTCTATAGCGCTCTGCAGGTGCTCGCTCAGGCCACCTTCATCCGCTAACCCATCTGCGACATCCAGCTTGCTTCTTTTAACCTCTGGGGTTTGCACATCAGGAAATGATCCCTCTGCTATTTCTGATTTGTGCTCTGACTTTGTGATAGAATTGCAGGCTGTCCTGTGCATGCCCACATCGACCTCTGTTTGTTTTTGCTCCGATCTCGTCTCTGTAGGACTCAGCAGTTGCTCTTGTTCATTCCTTCCTCTGTTAGTTAGCTGCCCGTCTAAGGTGCGTTTATGTCCAGTTGGGGCGTGTGGCTCATCACAGGCAGAGTTATGGATGACTTTCCGTGATCCTGACTCATGCTTGATGGTAAGGCGCAGTGCCCCCCTGCTCCTGGAGCAATATGTTTTAAGACCTGGGGGTCTGTCTGAATGTAGTGCCCACGCAGGGGGTGACGGGGGACTGATCGAGGTGTTAGGATGGCGTGGAGGCAGCATGCCGCGTTGCCATGATGCTTTACGCAATGACATCAGAAAGGATTCTGTTAAATGATTCATACATGCACACAAGATTATGTTTCACCAAGTTCCACTTAACTGTCTTAACTGTCAAGATTTACTCAGTATTCATGTGATTTTGATTTTTTTTTTGAATGTATGAATTCTCAAATCTGATTGGTCGGAATATTTGCATTCGATATAACACGGCTCAGACAATGATTTAGCTCAAAGTGCTTTGGCAGATTTATTTTATCTATTTATTATTATTACCCAAGTTTCCAATAACAACTATATAATCATGGCCACCAAAGCATTACAGGTAACTGTGCCCCTCAAATGAAGAAAAAGAGCTCACCTGGATCGCCTCTTGCTCTGCGTCTCTCCTCCCCGAGTAAGAGTCGCTCAGACTGCAGGAACAACCGTTCTAGCATCACCATCTCTGCTGAAGGACTTTCTTGCTGCACAGATTAATCAAAGCTGTCGTACTGATTTATAACAACATGCCTTAATTACTTATTTCATTTTCTCAACTAAGTATAGCCCTCTATTTCCTATATACAGTCAGGTCTCTTTAATGACACTGTCAATTGTTCTTTGTGTGTTTTGCCTTCAGCAATTGAAATGCAAGGTGACTGGCTTGGCCAGTGTAGAACATTCCACGTCTTTTCTTAAAAAAACAAAAGTTGGCACACACAAATGTGTAGAAATTGCTAGACTTTTCACACATAAATACCTGTACAATCCTCAACTTCAACAAACAATAGATAGCTTTAATAACAGTTTTGTCAATGTCCAAATATTTAGGGATCTGACTATATACACTATAAATATATATACACACGTTTGCTGCTATAACTGCCTCTGCTATTTGGGGAAAGATTTCAACTAGATTTTGTGGCTTTGGGAATTCAAAAGATCATTGCAGAAGTCAGGACGTAACTCTGGTGAGGTCTGGTACAGAGTCTGTACTACACCTCTGACTGTGTCTCTTTACTGTATCTTTTTTACATGGCTTTGAACAGTTTATAAACATGACCCCTCAGTTCTTAATTGTTCTAGAAAATGCTAGGTTGAGTTTTTGCGTGAGTAATATAGCCTTAAGAATTAATGCAAACATAAAAATTAACAGGCACATGATGTAAAGAACTGATAAAAGTTGTATGCTCAGACTCACCTGAGACTCTGCCAGTAAGAGCTGCCTGTATTTGTTTAGCATGTCTGTAGTACATTTCAGCAGCAACTCTGATACGTTCTCAAACTGCTTATCCACTACACACAAACAGATAAGAAAGTGGCATGTGAAATTCATGGCAAAACAATTTTGGAATAATTTGCCTGCTGTGTAGATAAAATGGCAACAACTTAAACCTTTGCACAAACCAGTTCAGACAGGTTAAATAATTATAAACTATAGTTGCAACTTTAGAGGTTTATGATTGTACAGTAGGCTTGGCCTGAACATAACCTGTTAGCAGATCGGCTTGGCTGGGTAAGGCTCTGGAGCAGGTATGGTAGGGCAACAGGTGTCTCGCAGCATCCTCAAGCGAAGTGAAACGAGAGCATGTATTTGGATTAAGAACAGCATCATAGTCTGAACAAAGCTGCTGCTTGAGCCTGTGAATTGCACACACACATGCAATATGTTAACCAAGCAACTGATTGCTCTGCAGCACTGATGCAATCTTTCACAATGTAATGTAAAACAAACTCCGATATTAAATGGCAGTAGTTTTCATTAACATATGTTCTCAATTATAAGGATACTAAGAACATCTGTTGACCTCTGCTGCCGCATTGCTGGGGTGAGTCTTTCTCTTGCCTTCACACTGACACAGGGCACCTAAACCAGCAAAATGTGTATGCTTCATAATTCATGTTTATAAATATAGTATGTAATGAGATCAACATTTTAATCTTCCGGGTATGTCCTCAGTAATTAAAAAGCCACAAGAAAATCATGCATTTTCACCTGAAGTGCAGTGTAGCTGTGGGTGTCCTGGGATGACAAGCCCTCAAAACTCTCCTGCAGGTCAAGTGAGGGTATTTCTTCATCATCCATTACACCAGGAACTTTGAGTTCTGATATGAACCAAGAGAAGCTGTTATAATTTATTTCTTACTAGGAACAGTTGCACATGTGAGTTTTGCTGTACAAGGTAGTTATTCTTACTACTTTGTTTGTGCTGCCAGGCTTCATTAAGGCCAGACTCCAGGACTCCACTAAGGCCAGTCGATACAGGGATGGGTAAATGCTGTTGATCTGAAACGCATATCTTTTCTGGTATTGAAGATGGACTCATGCACAGAATGGATTCCTCTTGACCCTGCATTTTGCCACTGAGAACCACAAATGCTGAGGAGGGCTGTCTGTCTGAAAGTGGAGGTGTAGGAAACATTGTCGAGGGAGTACTTCCAGAACACTGGGTTATGGGTGGTGAGACTAACATGTCACCATGCTCTGACCCAGAATGCACGGGAGTGGGGATTCCTCCACACTCGGTCAGCACAGAGAGAACCTCAGATGAGGAACAAACAGCCAGTACCATGTTTGAAGACTCTGTCTCACTGGCTGCAGGAGAGATGTTGCTGTCCAAAGACTCGGCAGAGGCTCCAGGGTTAAGTGATTCCTGTAAGGACATGCATTGAAAATAATAAAACCAGGTATAAATCATTGTATATCCAAACTATGACTAAATCTAACAATTATATAATCTCAGTTTCCCAACTGCTTGATTTACCTGTAGGGGATTGTGCATGAATGCTTGATTTGGTGGTGTTTGGCCTCCTTCAACAGCTTGCTGCTTCTCTGGGTGTGTAATTAGGTGTTTGGACAATAATGTGACAGGCTCAGGGGAATTGGTTCTCTCTGGTGGTGCCTGCAATAGAGTAATGACTGGGGAAGGCTCTGTGTGCATTTTGGCTATAGCAGCTTGCACCGAAGCTGGAGGAGACAGGGTGCCTTTCTAGAACAGGTACACAAAGAATAGGTAAATATTACACAGTCATACTCGGGCTTGGTATTGATACCACAACCAAAACTATTCTAAGAGTAACAAACAATAGGGAGCTTACTTGTAAGATACTCTGTAGTTGTTCATTTGTTGCATTTTTATCTGCTGTTGTTCTCTCTGGCAAAAGAAGCACTGGTGTCTGTGGAAGACTTAGCTGCTCCTCAGGGCCTCCTGCCATAGGCCTCTGTGCCTGGGACACAAAGGGCAAGCTTTGCACCAAGGATGGCCCATTCACTATTGATATGGCAGTCATATCCGGGGCAAGCACTCCAGGAGTATTGATCAAGGTGATCTGCTTCCCTAAGGCAGGAGTGTGGACAACACCGCCTTGCTGCCCATGTGCATGAGCAGAATAGGCCCCTGCTAGCTGCGCCGGCATCTGGAAGACGGTAGGTGGCGCTGACTGAAGCTGCAGGGGTCCAGACAGGAGCGCTCCCTGTCTGAGTGTTAGCTGCCCAGTTGGAGTGGTAAACACAGGGCTAAAATTAAGTTGTCTGGGGCGTACTGTTACAATCTGTGAGCCATCAACAAACTGTCCTGCCAGAGGGGCTGCACCTGGCAATTGATTGTTTGTCGTGCTGAGCAGCGGACTAGAGACAGTTGCAGACTGGTTTACAGAGCCTTGACTAGGCAATATAAAGTGGCTCTGGCCCTGAAATAGACTCTGGGGCTGAATGACAATTGAGCCTCCCTGGTTGACTAGCTGCAAACTCACAGGCTTGTTGAGTGTGGTTGTAGACTGTGATGGCAGAGGCTGCCTGGGGCCCACAGGAGAAGACAACAGGATATTCTGTGATGCAGCTGGGGGAATGAAAGCAAGTCCTGGGGATGATTTCTGCTCTGATGGTTTTGGGCTTATCTGTACCAGTCTAGGCTGGATGTTGACTGGCAGCTTGGGTTGGATGGGCAGAGGTGTCCTTTGCAATATAATCTCTGGAGGTGCTGTTGTCCTAACAGCAGGACTCAATGTAAGGCCTGGAAGGGTTTTGTGGATGATCATGTTGGAACCCTGTGCACGACTCAGGCAGAATGATGTGTCAGGTGTGGGAGGTGCAGGGAATACGTTCCCAGGTAACAGCCCCATTAATTGGGGTGGTACAGGCTTAAGTGAAGGGCAACCTGGTCCCACAGCTAAGAGGGATGGTTGAGGAGGCTCCACTGCAACTTGTGTGTCCCTGGGCAATGGTGTTGCCCCAGAGATACTCAGTGATTTTGACATATATGGAGGTGAAGGTGGGGGTATACCAGATGGGTAGAGAGAGAGCGCTTCACTAGACTGTGCAAGACCTGCCTCTAAAGCCAGTGTGTGCTCAGTGATGTCAGCCTCCTGGAGACTCTGCTGTAAAATGTCACATGTCTCCTCCTCCTCTTCCTGTTGCTGTGACACTTCTGCCACAACTTGTGGAGGTTCACATACCTCTTCAGAATCCTCTCCTCCTGCTGGTGAAGCCAACAAAGCCTCATCCAGGAAGGAGAGATCCACACAACCTGATATAGGTGTGTCATGAGAGCCAGCATCATCTGCCAACAAGGAGACAGGGCTCTGGAGAGAAAAAAGAAAGAACAATTAGTGAGTTGAGAAGATGTAAAAATAGATCAAATAGATGCCAACATTAACAATAGGAACCAAATTAACAAGTGAACAGAGACAGGGAAAGATGCAGGTTATAGTGATCTAAAATAGAGGTGATCTAAAATAAAATCTACATCTACAATTTTGTCAATGGGGACAGAGGCCCAGACTTACCGGCGTGTCTGTGAACAAGGACGGCTCCCCAGAGGAAGAATTAATGAGCAGGTCTCCACTTAGCAGCTGTTCGAACAGATAGGAGAGAAGATGACTAATTGTAGGGTTCAAGCTTCTCCAAAATGTCTGTCACATATTCAAACATAGTTTAGAACTGCTGATTGTTAGTATTATGTTTGATTCATTTAGCACTAGTTAAATTATTTTTAATAATCTAGTAAATTATGTTCATGATTTTTACATGCCGATTGGTTTGATTCTAAAGGGTGTAACGCATAGAGTAGCACTTTTTAGGTTTATTTAAGTTACAGTTTGTATTGCATGAGGATATAGTAGATATAGTAAACCTCTTTTGTCCCATGAAGGAAGTCATTCAGGGCTTGTGGGTCACTAGATGAAACAAAACCAAATCCATGAATCATACAAGACAAAGAGCAAATTACTTTTTAAATTATATATAGAGCTTTGTATTTTCTTTGTGAGTAGACCTGAAGCAGTGGTAAAGATTGATAACAGTTCTAATAATTTCTGAGCAAGGACAGTCTGGTAGAACTTACCACAACACATCAAGTAAGCATGTGCCATCTTCATCCTCCATTTCAACTGAGGCATGTGAAAGTAGCATAAAAATGAGTAGCATTAAAAAAATCTCCTACATACATACATCTCCTACATACAAATTCTCTGATGCATGAATACCTATGGAGCAACATCCAATTTCAAGTCCAGTCATGGGAAACCAATATTCTATTGTGCACTTTGTTTATGTGCTCTATTAACATTTACAGCCAGCTAGCTATAGTTGTAGGCCAAAGGTTTACATACACCAAGGTTAAAGATATTCAAGTTCAAATGTTCAGAACACGTATTTCATGTTACCAATTCCTGTCTTAATTAGCATATCTAATTTATTTCCAAAACAGGTCACTTCAAAACAATAGCATGATAGACAGATTTTATTTCATTTACTGTATCAGATTTACAGTGTGAAAATTTTACAGACGCTTGTACATTATGTTAGTATAAGGGAGCTTTTAATTGCATGACCTTGAATCAGGGTTTTGCAAGCTTATGCAAGCTTCTTACAACTCTATTAGCTATTTTGTTTATTCCTTCTGACAAAACTGGTGTAATTTTGGTTAGATTTGTGGGCCTCCAAAACCAGAAAAAAATTTTCAGTTCAGTCATCAAATTTTAAATGGGACTCGGGTCGAGGTGTATGATGACCTCACCGATATCTAATACTTTGCTGGTTGCTAAGGATAAAAGTCCTGCTGGAGGACCCAGTTTGTGACCACTGATGTCTGGCTGATATTTTGATGTCCTATGATCTTATGATGGCATCTATTTTCTTCAGTTTCACCAGTCTCTTTCACAACCACGTGGTGTTCTGATTAAAAGCTACACTCTTTTCCTCAATACATACTGCTGATCATTATGGCCAAACAATTCAGTTTTAGTTTTATCTGACCAGAGAACACTCCTCCAAAAGGCTGGTTATAACCCGCAAACTTCAATCCATTTTTTATGCTTGTCTTAAATTTAAGGCTTCTTTCTTTCACATTTGTCAACCTTTTGGGCCATGTCGATGTATGACTGTCAAATGAAGTTATGACAAATTGCCAAACAGACGCCAATAAAATTCATTATATCAATTTCTAGAACAGACTGACACTTATGACCCAGTGTAACTTTTAAATAGTAAATTAAAGCTGAGTCTATCTCTAATCCATTTTTGAATTTATTTTTCTAATGGAAACAAAGTCATTGACTTGCCAAAAGTATGATAAAATGAAATGTCACATTCAGAAACTAAATAGCAAAAAACTAAAGACTAAATATCTTTAGCATTGGTCTCTGTAAATTGGCCTCAACAGTGAATGGGAAACTTGTTAAGTTTGTGTGTTAATATATGTTTTGACATAAATCTGAGCTTTTTCATTTGTGAAGCAATCAAAACAATCTTCTCAGGGCCCAATCTCATACCATGAAGATTTTTTATTATTAATAATCATTTAAAACTTTGAATAGTAGGGAACGGGCTGGTCTTGTTGAAGCTTACAAACTCATAGCGCTGGTCATCTGAAGGGCTTCTTTTTTTGTTTGTTTTCACAATCTACTACAACTGAAGATCTTAAGCAGCAGCACACTCTCACCTCAGAAGAAGGGGGCTCCATTAAGAGCAGAGGGATCGAGGGATGGTGGACGTCTCAAAGGCCACACATCGGGGACTGAAACCAGGCCTGGGAGGCCAGGCACCCTGGGTTTATCTCCCATAACAGGTACATAACTGTCTTCTGCACTTCAAGAGATTGAACAACTTTCATCAGATCATTAATTGAATTAAAATACAAGCTCAAGAGGATACCATCTACAGTACACTTTAGTATGCACAAAGGCTCTAGTAATCTACACAATTACAGGCGACACACTGTGCTTGGAGTTACACTGTGATGATATCCACACCGTTTATTTATTTATTTATTTTTACATCAACCACCTCTAGATGTGCTTGGCCTGTTACGGGTTGCAGAGGAAATAAAACCGATTATAGGTTAATAATGTAACCTAAGCTTGATCTAATATATGAGGAGACCTCAAGAGTGCGTTCTAGCTTCTAGCTTCTAAGCTTCTAAGATAATGCAATCCTGCCTTCAGGGTGGTGTGTAAACAGTGTGGGCATCTGCTTTGGCGGAACGGGGACACAGTACAGTACAGCACAGGACGATCGCCTTCAATTAAAACACAGGCTGCTGCACGTCGTGTCTTAATTTTGCAGGGGAGGTCCTTTCAAACAGGCAGACCTCCTCCAAACAGCACTACATCGCATTTTTATTTACGCACCGCAATCCGCATTTGAGGCTCGTTACGGCGTCGTGGCGCATCGCACAATGAGCTCTCACTCCAACAATCCGCTATCATGACACGCTTCACATCTATGTCTATATAACCATCACATCTATATTAACACTGACCTGCTCTCAGATTTTATGCCCAGAAATAACATCTGCGTAAAATTGCGCACATGAACGCACCGCAAATATGGGTTACAATGGATCCAGAGAGCGTCAGAGCTTAATGAGGGGATGCTGCTGATGTTTCTTGAGGAAGGGTATCAGGGAGGCTGGCTGCTGCCTCGCAGCAACAAAAAGGCAGCTGGAATAACACGCGTTGGTTGCTTTTTTTTTTTTTACGCCCGCACGCAGAGCACATCTCGCCTCGCTGGCTGTCATTTCGTGATCTAACTTGAAAGGCGAAGGAAAAAAAAACTCACCGCTTCTTTGTGGGTTTTTATTGTCCTGTCAGGCGGGCCTCTGCGCCATCGATTCTCACTCACTAGCCTTTTGAGATGCTGAGGCTGAGGGAGGAGTGTGAGGGGGGGAGATGGGGGAGACTGGGCTGGGTGAGAAACACGAGTGTGAGGCGATCTGAACAAAAAGGTAAAAAAAAAAAAAACAGAGCGGAGACCGATTGGTGTCCTCATCGGCTCACAACAGAGGGAGAGAAAAAAAACACCAACTCTTCAAAAATACCGCCTGTGTAAAATGCAGTGACTGTGCAGTGACACAACGCGAATAAGGCACGAGAGCACTGGCACATATAACACCACTATACTACTATACACACACGTCTGCACAGGTAATTGTGTTGTTTTATATACATACATTACACACACACACACACACACACACACACACACACACACACACACACACACACACACACACACACACACACACAGGTGCATCTCAATAAAGTAGAATGTCGTGGAAAAGTTCATTTATTTATAAAAATTTGAATACTTCATAAGACCAATTAAAAAGAAAAAAAAAACATTTTGGAAAGTATGTTCATGTACTGTATATGTACTCAATACTTGGTAGGGGTTCATTTTGCTTTATTTACTTCCTTAATTCGGCATTGCATGGAGGTGATCATTCTGTGGCACTGCAGAGGTGTAATGGAAGCCCATTCTCTGACAATGGCCTTCAGCTCATCTGCATTATTTGGTCTATTGTTTCTCATTTTCCTACTGACAATGCTCTATAGATTCTCTATTAGGTTAGAGAAACACCATGGTCATTTAACCAACTTTTGGTGCTTTTGGTAGTGTGAGCAGGTGTCAAATCCTGCCAGAAAATGAAATCAGCATCTTTACAAAGCTGGTCAGCAGAAGGAAGCATGAAGTGCTCTAAAATTACTTGGTAAAAGGGTGCAGAAAACACAGTGGACCAACACAAGCAGATGACATTGTACCACAAATCATCACAGACTGTGGAAACTTAACACTGGACTACAAGCTTCTCCACTGTTCTCCAGACTCTAGGACCTTGGTTTCCAAATAAAATTTGCCCTCATCTGAAAAGAGGACTTTGGACCACTGGGCAACAGTGCAGTTCTTCTTCTCCTTAGCCCAGCTAAGACGCCTCCGACGTTGTCTGTGGCTCAGGAGTGGCACTTTAGCCAAATTCCTTGACACATCTGTGTGTGGTGGCTCAGATACCTTGACTAAATTAACTTTTCCACGACATTCTTATTTATTGAGATGCACCTGTTCCTCTCAAGGTTTCTTCCTTTACCAATTTAAGGGAGTTTTTCCTTGCCACTGCTGCCTGAGTCACCTCAGACTTGCTCATAGGGGGATAAATACATACAGATTGTGAACTATTTATATCTAATAATAATCTAGAATTTTTTATTCTGTCAATTCTTTTACTTTTATTATTCGTTATATTTACTTTATCATTAATTATGTTTACCTTCTGCTCTATGTTTATGTTCTGTAAAGCTGCTTTGAGACAATGTCTATTGTAAAAAGCACTATACAAATAAACTTGAATTGAACCTGTCTGTTTGTATGTATACACACCCTGACAAAAGTGCTGTCGTAGGAACAACAAATAATAACTTGACTTCTAGTTGATCATTTGGAACCAGAAGTGGCTTATATGAAAGTCAAAGGCCTCTAGATTAAGCTTATTTTACCAAAATAAAATCTTGATATTTAATTATTTAATTAAGACAGAAAGGTAACAAAAGTCACAAAAGTCTTGTCACATGTTTAAAGGATTCAACCAATCACAGATTAGAGCGTCACCTGTGAGATATACTGTAATTAACACATTCCCAGGTGTGTAGAAGAACCCCAACACACCCAAACTTCATTTGAAATGCATCCTGACCTCTGACAGCATGTCAAAGATTCAACTACAGACCAAGGTGCTGATCATCAAGAGTCTAAAGACCAAGTCTCCTGCTACATCTTTAATGTATCTAAATGTCAAGTGGAGAGGATAAGAGAAAGATTTGAAGAAACCGGTGAAGTTCATGACAGGTCCAGGTCAGGCAGACCCCGTAAGACAACTGTTTGTGAGGACCGTTTGTTGGTTTGACATATATATATATATATATATGTGTGTGTGTGTGTGTGTATGAGGTAAAGGTTTTACGGTTTTACCTAATCTCCTACATAGATTCTGAGTTCTGTTAGGTTCATTCATTTACATAGCAAAAACAATAACGTAAGTAAAACTGAAGTATAACTGTAATAAAATTAAACCTAACAAAAAAAAAACTATCATCTCTTTCAATGCAAACATTTTCAGTCAATAAAATCCTTTTCGAATCCAGTTCGTCTTTCTGTTTGTTACAGGATTTGATTCCATCTTTTATTCTCTCTCCAATATCTGATCACCTGTTTAAAGGAAAAACATGATTATACTGCAACAGATGGTTATAACTATACATATAAAATACTCAAACACATTTTAAATAAAGCTATTTTATTATGGAGGAGGAAAGTCTGTAGAGACAATAAGGAAACATGATTTCAAATAAAATAGTAAACATAAAAATACAGAGTTTAGTCTATACTGTATATCTACTGGCCTGTTGAGCCTAATCTGACCACTTCACTCACATATTAAAATTATTGCGCTAGTTTTGTTTGGCACTAAACTCCAGTAATAATTTTCTTCCTGTTACCTTAATAAACTAATAGTGGTCACCCAGGACTGGAATTGAATCTAATTATTGAATCTAGCCATTATCCCCTAAGTCCTTAGAAATTGTTCCCTGCCAAATTCCTGAAAAGTAAAGACATCTGATCTCAATTTTGAGGCATTTTATTTCCCAGCCTGCTGAGCTTGGCGGCGCAGCAATATATACATTTTCTCTTTGATCCAGTCTTTGTTGTTGGGTTGATACGTCTGTGTGTCTGTCCGGTATCTAAGGGATGCAAAGCAGAAACAAACTGATTGTGAGTCTGATCTATTTTGCAGTGACATTTCTGCACAATATTTTTTTGTATGTGCAGGGTATGCAAAGCTGAGTAACTGTTCATGTGTGACTGAAGATTAGGAACGGAATTATTCTGAAGTCTAGTTCAGAAAATGCTGCTTTAACAGCAGCCAAGATTATTGACATTAATCATTTTTGCCATTTAGCAGACATTTACATTTCTGGCATTTAGCAGACAACTTTATCCAGAGTGACTTACATTTTTATTTCATCTAAATCATCTTACAGAGAACGAATGAAATAATTATTCAATAACAAGTTAAACATTTTAATTAGTCTTACAGTTTGTGTTTGAAAATAAAAAAAATTGGACACCATAGTCATTTAAAAAGACATTACCCTCTTTTGAAATTTTGTTCCTGAATATGACTAGTCAGAAACAAAAGGTTTTTAGTTACTTTAAACTCTAATTAATGTTTAATTGCCCCTGAGATCGACTTCTTTGAGTCTTATTGTTTGAAACTTTTTCATATGCCTAGCCAACTAGACTGCAACCTGTAACAGTGTATAGCTCATGTCCTGAAAAGTGTACAACACACAGCACCCATGGCCCATTAAATTCATCTGCAAACACTCATGTAATATGTCTTACAATGTCATGGTTGGCCTGATAGACAAAATGCACCATGTTTTAGCAAACACTTATAAATAGCAATATTAGGCTATTATATTTTTTCCATTAAAATCAAGTACTTCTGTTAAATCCTTTATTAATTGTAAGAACAATAATCTGTTATTGTTATTTAGTCGGACTCTCTCTCTGTATGCTTTGTGACAATGATTAACAAAAGAAGTACCAGTACATATAGATTTACAGCAGTCTTACTTCTTAAATCAGTTAACGTTACTGCCACATTCTGTTTGGTTATCTGTAGACAGACATTCAAACCGATGCCATTTTGACAAATGTTGATGCTGACTTCTGATTTTTAAACAGTGTGTACATTTGCACAGAAAGCCTACTTACACCAAGCAGCTGAGGTCTGCCAGGTCATCGATGAAATCAAACAGCTGACTAATATCATATGTGATTGATGGACTGTTAGGATTCATTCTTTTTAAGTGCTCCTCAAACATTTTACACACTCCTGCCCAAAGAAAGTAAAACAGATAAGTACAGACACAGAGTTTACAATGATGTTGTTGTCTTATCTTACATCATAAATGAAAAAATTGTAAGGTAAAACACTGGTCGAAATATGATCTTACCTTCCATGCACTCATTAACAGATTCATAATCAGCATATGTCCGTCCTTCTGGTCTCTTAGCGGGCTGAACAAGCAGAATAGTATGGGACTGCAAGCCATTTACACAAATGTTACAACCTTACAAACACCAACAACAACAATAATAGAATATTAATATTTAAGAGAAACAACCTGCCTATATGACTTGCATATTAATATTTGCAATGAACATGCAATCTTTTAACTTCTTTCATTTCAGTTTGGTTGTTTAATTTTAATAGAATTTTTTTTAGCGCCGACAAGGAAAAAAATTAATTCAAGAATTTAAGTTCAGCAAATGATGTTGCATCAAAGTCAACAGTAAATATTACTTCACTACTTTATTTGGGTTCAAAGTAATATTTAATTTAGCTCTCTATCAACACACACACACACACACACACACACACACACACACACACACACACACACCAATTCGTCTGTTTCTCCAACCTTTTATATAAAAATGTTTTGTACTATGTATTGCAGTATTATATTATCAAAGCTTTACTTCAGAATGTATTTACGCTTCGTTATTCTTTCCTTTTGTATGAGCTCTAAAGGCTAAATTAAAGCTAATGAATATACTTTATTTAACAGGTGAGTCAATGACGACCTTGCCAAGAGGCAACATAAAAAACTAATACAATACACAAACACAACTATAAACAATGGCATATAAAAACAAACAAATAATTAAAAACAGTGTACAGTGATCTTGAGTAAGTGACTGAATTGATTAAAGAGAGCGATATAAATAAACTAAGCTTAAGAGTCAGCTGCAGGTGATGTAATATGTAGTATGCCAGCAGGCTAGCTATGCTAATTATTAGATAATTCAGCCTCAGTTTATTTCCTTCTACAGCTTTACTTCCACTGCTAATGCAGTATAGGAGAACTTTATAATATTAAACTACGTGTTTTCGAACAACAGCTGAATAACTAACCATAATTGCGCCGAGATCCACAAAAACAAGCTGTCTTCCGGTAATACGCAAAGCAAACAGCAGTACTAACTTCCGGTTATCTCAAATGTCAAAATTAAAGTCACTCTCCAGAACTGCAATTCCATAATACAATACTTTATAATAATTTCATTAACATTTAATTTACACAGCAAGTTCAACACAACATAAAAAAGTGCTACATTTCTACATTTTGTCTGATTTGTGCTGTATGATTTTTTTTTCTGAAATACAGATGGATTAGGTGTTTGGAAAGTAACACAATTTTACTTGTCTCTGTGCATCAGCACAAATGTTTATGAAACTCACTTATGAATGTTTAATGGCTTGAAAAAAATATTGCATTAAAGGTTTAGATTTTTTTTTTTATAGATTTTTTAGACCTTTTTTAGATAGTTCCTCTATTTACAAAGGCACAGACAATAATTGGACAAACTAACAGATTTTATCATTATACAATTATATAATAATAAATTATAATTTATATAGATATCCTCAAATGTTGGGTTTTTCTCACTTTAAGTGCTATGCCAGACCTTTAATTCAGCTAAGCCTTTAATTGCTGCATGTTTGTGTATTTCTATCTGTAGTTTAGTTATCTGTAAATAAAAAACATGCTCAGTTGGGTTCAGGTTAGGTGATCTGGCCAATTAAGATTATTCCATTTCTTATACCAGTGACCTAATATTGTGTCCCAATGGTGTAACAGTGCTTTCACCATGATTGACCACCAGGCCTTTTGTTGTTGCTGAGTTCACAAGTGGATTCCTTATTTTTAAGAATTTACCAAATTGGTGATTTGTCCTCTTTCACTTACCTCCTTAGAATGCATATTGAGAGAACATGTACAGCTACCAAATGCAAATTCAACACCTGAAACTACATTTACTTCATAATAACTGCATTCTATAGATCTTACATCTATATATTAACTTAACTTTTCTTTATTTTTGTTCATCATTATCGTACAAGAGCATTTGGCTTCATTTAGGTAAAACATTGACTCTTCTTCTTTTGACTGGCGACTCATTATTTTATTAGTCCTGTGCTTCACATCCTCCATACTGTGAGTAGACGCCCTCTAGTGGTATGTTGACAATGACAAAAGAGTAATTAATCTTAAAACAAACAAACAAACAAACAAACAAACAAACAAACAAACAAAAAAAAAACACCCATCTCCCCACCCAACAACCAGAAGTGAACAATAATATCTTAGTTATAGCCCTGGAGGCTTTTATTCCTGATATTTCCACTGAAATAATTAAATCCATCCATCCATCCATCCATCCATCTTCTACCGCTTATCCCTATTTTCTTAAAAAGTAAATACAATTTTTAAAAATGTATTGTTTTTATTTTTTACAACTGTAACAAAACAATAAAAATCATGGACACCTTGACCATATGCTACTGTAGAGAGAAGCACTGGCTTATAAACATCATACACTCAGATGATGATATATTGTGAAATCCTCTTATACAGCAAACTACATCAAATTCCTATCTGGATTCCATTTAAAATCCTTTTTATAATGTTAAATGTTTTAGGCCAATTTCTACAAAAAGCATCTTTGCCTTATACAAATGGTGTAATTTGTGTAGGTTCATTTCCAACTTCACCAACCATAACCAATAAACCAACCCTTCCTACATATTTCACAACATTATTTTTCTTTGTTCAAAGCCAAGAATCTCAGTTTAAATATATGCATTAAATAAATGACATGTGCACTCCCTTTTCTGTCACTATCCCCATAATCCTATATTTAAAGGATGTGGAATTTCTCAAAAATATTTGATAAATATATAGTTGATTTTAACAAAATGTCATTAAAAGACCCTGTAATTCTTTATTAAATTGCAGTAAAGGACAAACTGCTGTGTAAAAATCTCTGAAATGGGTTCACGTGTCATATGAAACTTTTTGACATAATTTAAAGATTCAATTCACACATATCACATGATAAAGAATATACTAAACGCTAAAAGAATATACATTTATTTATATACATAAATGGAAAATGACATGCAAGTTTTTTTTGTAATGTTTATTATTTGTTAATTATTTAAAGGTTATGTTTTATAATCGACTACTTTTAATTCCAAAAACTAAAAAAGGGAAACTTTAATCAAATGCATAATAGAAATGCGCTGCTGTCGCAAACTTGCGCTGGTTGCCGTGCTGCGGCTGCGCTGCTAGCGCTGGTTGCCGTGGTGCGGCGCACAGACAACATGGCGGAAGGTGAAAAATCAGTAAACGCGCTCCAGTTATGGAAGGTAATAATTTCAGCTTGTGTTAATTTCTGTACATGTCGTTACTTGTGAATTGTTGCCTTTTCATCCGAATTGTGTTTGTTTTATTATTATTGTTATGTGATTCGTGCGACATAAACGTTTCCTTACAGGTTTGTTTTGCTTTATGCTTCGAATAGCGACTAGCTACAGAGCTAAGCAGCTAACGTCAAAGGGTTGTAGCACAGCAAAGTATAGCTAGACAGCTTTGTTTTTACAGAAATACTTTACATTTCACGACTTTATTGTATATTGAGGCGGCTAAAGTTCTTTATGTTGTTATTTATTATTATGAATCTGTTTCAAATAGCAATATATGTAACATTAGCAGGCTAACAAACTAGCCATGCTATGAAGATTTTGTTGCAGATAAGAACTTGAACAGTTTTGTCACTCTGCACTAATCTGTTCTGTTTGCATTGCTTGTTCCTTTTGGATATTTAAAATAAAATATAATAATAATAATAGTAATAATTTATATCTATAATATATAATTTAATGGATGTGATTAATAATTGTATAGGAATCATAGCCCAGTAAGGTGCTAACAATCACAGCTCATTATTTAACTGGTCACATTCAAACCCACCAGGATATGAAATGCAAATAGGTCCTAACTCAGTCTAATGTGTTTCAGTATAAATCTTATGAAGATAATTTAGTGTGACTGCAATAAATAGACAAAATATTAACATATTCAAGTCAAGGCAAGAAGCTTTTATTGTCATTTCAAGCATATATAGCTAACTGTTCAAGTAATCCCTGGTTGCAGAAAGTTACACTCTTATTATAACTTGATATCTTTCATCCTGACAGTAGTTAGCTCTCTTTTTTTTTTTCTAAATGAAGGTTTTTACATTTACATGTAGTGCTGATGTGTATTTGCAACATGTGAACTATGGAAATACTTCAATTTCTAGTTTGGTGCTATAAAAGATTTTTTTATTACCAGTATTTTTCAGCATTACGGATTGCACGTCATATGAATGCAGAATTATTTTCAGCAAACACAAAAAAATAACTTTTAAAGATGTTTTGAAAAAACAACAACAAAAATTCAATTTTGAGCTAGGTGCATGGTGTCTCCTAAGAAGCAGCAGAATGAATAGGGACATTTTCTTCTCACCATTTGCTTTGTTTTGTAGGTGATGAGAGTCTGCTGCCTCACTGGCTCTCATCACTTGCAGCAGTTGTGTAGTGTGGACTATGAGCTTGCTCATGAAGTAGCATGATATGTTTGCAACTTTGACAAAAAGTCGCCTTGTCAATGTCACAGATAATATATAGATTAGGTTTATAGATTAGATTTATATAAGAATCAATTTAAAAAAAAAAGAATAAAATGCAATTAATGTACATAAATATCTCTCTGCAGAGATTATGGGAGGCTTCAGACCGGCGAACTGCAATACTCCAGAATGTGGCAGAGAAAGTCCCCAATATTTATTGCCTGCAAGCTGAACCCCAGCTGGTGGAAGAGGAGGAACAAGTACAGGAACACCTCCTACAACCTCTGGAGTACTTCCTGTTTGGAGAGGACCCTAGTATTGGCCTAGAGAAACTTCAGCAAAGAAGCGGTGGCTCTTCCTCTCAACTGTGTGGACGTGTTTTTAAAGAGGGCGAGACGGTCTATTCTTGCAGGTTGGAGTTGGCAACTTTCACTTATGCATAGAATATGGAAAAGTTATGATAAAAGTACCTTTGTCTGGTTAATAAACTTCCTGTAGGTTTTTTTTTCTGTATGAATGTTATTAAAAACCGTCCGACCTTAAAGTGAAGAGGTGATGTGCATATGTTAGAATATGTTAAAATGTCTGTTCTGTTTCTTTTCTATGTCTTCAGGGACTGTGCAATAGACCCCACCTGTGTGTTGTGTATGGACTGCTTTCAGAACAGTGTACACAAAGGCCACCGATATAAGGTCAGTTACTAAACCTCCTTAAAATACTCTGTTACATGCTCATAATCATTTTTGCTGATTTATTACTAAACACCTGTTCTCTTAGATGCATGCATCATCTGGAGGTGGCTTTTGTGACTGTGGTGATTTGGAGGCCTGGAAGACCGGCCCCTGTTGCTCCCAACACGACTCCAGCATTGCTATAGCCATGGAAACAGTAAGGCCTCTCTTTTTTCCTGCTTAAACTCATTTTGAGGCTTTTCTTAGGACAGTCATTTTTCCGTCCATGGCTTAGTATGACCTAACTTGTTCCCCAGAGGTCAGAGGACAATTGCAGAACAGTCTGTCCTTTGCTGGCAGGGGAAACAGCAGGCTGTGTGACGCATGAACTTGCCTGCACCATTAACAAGCTTTATCAGATCTGATCTATGAGAGATTATGCAAGCAGAGATAAATATTTTATTGTTGGCTGTTATTATAGTGTTCTTTTGTTGGTAGGAAATGTTTTTGTGACATGCATTACATAAATATTATAATCATTATTCATATATTCATTATAATTATATATGCATGTCACTCATCTGACTCTCAGTGATAAGATTACATTCAGGAAGTCCTCACATCTGCCTGGAAAAGAGCTGCTTTGGTTTGCTTTGCTTTGTGGTCTAGTTTCTGTCACCATTCTAAGACCAGAACAGACACAATATAAACCATAACAAGCATTATCTGACCCAAACAGCACACATGGTAGGCTGTTCAGAAACATTTCATACATGAATTTTAAAATCTCTCCTCCCTGCTTTTATACAGGGAACCAGAGTGTCTGATGATCAGGATCTCATGAGCTGCTCATGTGGTCTGTTGCTAACATGAGCATGTTATTGTTTCTGTAGAGCAGTTACAAGACATTTTGTGCACTTTTTTGTCCTCTATTACTTTAGACTAGTTTTCTTTTGCTTCATATATCTCTGACCAGGGGCATTACTAGCCGCATTTTTCTGGGGTACATGCCCAAGTAATGATCTGCTGTGTCCCAGTAAAGTAAAATCTCTTATTTGAGTTTTATCCAGATACCACAGCGACCATGCAAGTAAACTGTGCATGTAATAACTTGAGCATTTTACACGCACCCAGCTTCCTGCAGTCAGAGGATTGGCACGTGTTCAGAAAGAAGTGATAGAGTAATAGGCCACGTCAGAAACGGAAGACTTTTGAAATAGTAAGACAAACTATTTTGACACATTTTATTATTGACTCCTGTGGAGCTGTATGTCAAAGGTGGAGGAAAAAACTGAAATGAAAATGAAAAATAGGTGATCCACTTTAATGCTCCACCAATTAACCAACTAATTTTAGGACACGTATAGTAAATATATACTCTTACATTATTTGTCATAGTTGTGGAATGCAGAGTACATACATTAGGTATCTGAGAAAACCTTGAGTGATTGGGGCCTGTGCCCCAGTAAAAATGTATGCCTAGCATCACCCCATTCTCTGACAGAAGCATTCTGCTATCAGATAACTTATTAACTAGTTTCTATAGATTATATATTAGTAACATTTAAAAGTACACTATTTTTTAAAAAGCTGTCGCTCAACGCACTATTTCAGAAACGGGTCCATTCTTACTCAGACATTCAGCTCTTTTAGTGTCATAGCAAACCATAGCATTTTTGAATGTTTACATGAGAATGTTTCTCACTCCTAATGATCTCGAATTCAGTGTGATCGAGTATTGTGGAGAAAAAAGTTGAAGGAAGATAGTTTAGGGCCACAAAACCTTCTAACTTCCTAGTCTTTTGGTGGTGCATTCGATTGTCCCTGATTTACAGCTTGTGTAACTAGTTACCTGCTGTAAAAACAAACAAACTAGTTATCGCTTTTAAGAAGAATCCTACACTATATGGCCATATGAGAGTCTTCCCAAACCTTCCAACTAATTGTTTCTAGACACAATTGTCAGTTCTAGCATTATAATTTCCAACAGCGAGTTCTATGAAGACATGGTTTAACATGGTTGGAGTGGAAGAACTTGAGAGAATTGCACAGAACCCTGACCTCAACCCATTGAACACCTTTGCAAGCCACTGGAACGCTGACTGCACCTCAGACCTCCTCCCACCCAACATCAGTCCCTGACCTCAGCAAAGCCTCACAGCCACACTCCTAGTGCACTTTTGTTCATGTAGTGTATCACTGATGAGTCATCTTTGCTCAGATTCTGTAGTACACCTATAGTATGTTTGGAAAAAAATATGATTTCTGGAAGCTGTTTTAGACATTGCTGTGTTGTGTGTGTTTTTTTTTTTTTCAGGATGAGTGTGTGTTGGAGGCAGCTCTACAAGAACGTGCTAAGGTGCTGTTCCAGGTTCTGCTGCAGTACTTCACTGACCTGATCGTGTGGGAGGAAGGAGATGGGCTCCCAGAGGAGTTGCAACCTAGGTCAGAAAAAAAATGGTTTACTCTCAGGAGTACATTCTTCTTTTATTTTTTTAGTGATACAGGTGTATCAGGAAATAAACGGTCTATTCACAGATCTTATGATAATGTAGTATGAATTTTGCTTGTATTTACTGTTGACATTAGATCAAAGGAGAACACGTTTTACTGTGTGCTTTACAATGATGAACACCACTCATATGATCACGTGATCTACACTCTTCAGAGGGCCATCAACTGTAATCAATCTGAAGCTCATATACACACTTCTCTCATTGACAAGGAGGTACTATATTCTACATATATGCATACACATGCGTTTATATATCCTTTTAAAACAACAGTGAAATATCAAAATACAGTCGGTTTATATAGAAGCGCTTGTGTTTGTCTCATCAATGATTCAGGGTCGCAGAGCTGTCAAAAGAGGAAGCCTGAGATCTTGTCAACAAGCCAAAGACCTCATAAAGGTAAGCAGTTTAAGCTTCTGGACTCCTGGAATCTTTTACCCTTTCCTTACTTTCTCTTTTTTTTTTTTTTTTACTTAAAAATGTCTCTGTTTATTGCACCTGCAGTCCAGCTCAGAGCATATTACCCAGCAGCCCTTGCGAGTGGAGCTCTTGCATTCAACTGTTATGGCTCATCAAACCTTTGCCCTTAGGCTGGGTGCCTGGTTCCAGCAGATCATTGGCTACTCCGGTAAACCATTATCATAGTATTATTGTGGAATCAAAACTGTAATGCTCTGATTTAAAACAGCATTATAACATTTTGCTAAACAGCTATAAGACATTTGTTGAACTAATCGGTACCAGTGGCTGTTTCTATATGGTAACTGGTACTTCTTTTTAAAATGGAACTTCTTCAGCCTTTCTGCTCATCACATCACCACATCAGCTAAATGCTTGAAATAATTTGGATAAATAATTGAAGCTTACCAATGTACTATGTTTTTTTTGTGTTTTTCTGTTTCTTTTTTTGAATCATGTTCTCTGTCCTCGCCCTCCCTCGCTCTGTCTCTCCAACACTCATGCACACACTCCTATCTCAATTACTCAGTGGCTTTGAGGCAGGTGTTTTGCCAGGTGGCTTTGGAGCCCAGTGCTGACAGCAGTAAAGACTGTTTAATCAACAGACTCATGCTGCATGATGCCAGACTTTACAAAGGCAAGTTCATTGGTTGTGTTTTTTATGCTTGTTTTTGCCATGGTCACTATACTAGCTTTGTTTAAAATGTGATATTTTGGGACTTTGTTTAAATAATATCATTGCACATATACAGTGCCCTCTGTAATGCTATATAAACACTGATTTGGTACCTGTTCCAAAATTTTTTCGGGGCCCCTAAGTGCCACATCAGGAAAGATTTTACCCTGTCTTTGGGAGACTGCAAGTTCAAATCCTAATAATGTCACGGTCATCCATGGGCATAAGCCAAGGGGGGGAAAAATTGGCCATGCTCTTGAGTAGGGATGGCATGGTCTCTGTCCTCTGTCAACCCCAGTAGTACTAAAATATATTTGCTTGCATTTATTGAAAATATTCATTACTGTCAGTAATTATTGGAGAGAAATTATGTTTAAAGTATTGTTTCTCCAATTGTTGTAATGATTTTTTTGATGCAATGTTTATTTTATATTTATTTTATATACAATAATAAATACCTTATATTTATGTCATTTGCTTTTATTAGGAGCTCGCAAGGTTATCCACGAGCTGATTTTTAGTAGCCTGCTGATGGAGACGGAATACAAGAGGCAGTTTGCCATGAAATTCACAGAGGTTCATTGTGTTCCTTCTTGGATTTAAATAATTGCAAAATACACTTGAATACACTTGTATGAATCCTGTCATTATCTATCTATCTATCTATCTATCTATCTATCTATCTATCTATCTATCTATCTATCTATCTATCTATCTATCTATCTATCTATCTATCTATCTATCTATCTATCTATCTATCAGCATTACAAGCAGTTACAGGAGGATTTCATTAGAGATGATCATGAAAGGAACATCTCCATTACAGCCTTGTCTGTGCAGATCTTCACTGTTCCTACTCTGGTAATAAAAAGTGCAACAAACATATAACATTTTTGCCTTGGGTCATCATGCATGTACTTCTTCCAAGCATCCATTTTTTCACCTGGAACATGTGGTACCTGTTTGCTTTCTTTATTTGTCTTATAAGGCCAGACAGCTGATTGAAGAGGGCAATGTAATCAAAGTGATTATCGACACAGTCATGGAGATGTTGAGGGAACATTTGGACAGCAACAATCGCTTTCATTTTCAGGGTTATAATTCTGACAAGTTCTTCAGGGTCCAAGTGATATTCCATGACCTCAAGTAAGCCTTTGGGTTTGTGTACTATACATTGTATAAAAGACATCATCATTTAGTAATTTTACTTGTTTTGTTTTTCAGGTATATTCTAATCAGTAAACCCACTGTATGGACTGAGCAGTTAAGGGGAAAGTTCCTGGAAGGTTTCACTGTTTTTCTTGGATTCCTACATTGCATGCAGGTACTAGCCATCAGATAAAGATTTGCCTAAAGAAGAGCTGAGGTAGTTGTGAGACTCTTGTGTTTGAATTTTTTCCCCCCACATACTAGGGAATGGAGGAAGTCAAAAGGCAGGTTGGTCAGCACATTGAGGTGGAGCCAGAATGGGAGGCGGGTTTCTCTATTCAGATCCAGCTCCGCCACATTCTGTCTATGTTTCAGGACTGGTGCTTGTCTGATGTAAGTGCTAATGTGACTCTTATCATTATCACTGTATAGTCACTCTGCTTTTTGTTAAAACCATGTATGTTTTACAGGAAAGAGTTTTACTGCTAGCCTTTCAGGAGTGCTTCCGTGCGCTTCAACGCTGCACCAACCAGCCCTTTCACAGTGAGCCAACTGACCACTACATGTGCAAGCAGATCCTCCACACTCGTCCTTACAAAGTCTCTCAAGAACCTGTCTCTATCCACCTGCCCATCACTAGACTCCTAGCTGGTGAGATTGTGAACATCAAATGATCAATAACAAATAAATTTGTTTTTTCAGTGGCTTAATTCATTACAAAGAAAAACATTAGTATTCTTGGAGCAGTCAAACAGGTTTAGTTAAATGTTCTGTGTTTGTGCAGGTTTGTATGTCCTCTTGTGTCGGACAGGAGCTGTAAAATATCTCCCTGACTTTGTGGACCCCGTGAGTAGATCCTGAGAGATCTTAGAACTTGTAAAATGTGCCTGTGTTAAATAAGACCTGTCATTGTTATACTTTTAGTATAGAGCTATGTATATCTTTCAGGAGCAGATGGACTTGCCTTTTTATGCTGAATTCCCTCTGCGTTGTGTGGTGCTTGCAGCACAGGTGTCTGCGGAAATGTGGCGCCGAAATGGCCTCTCCCTCGTCAGTCAGGTCAGATGATCTCAGATGCTGGTTTTGTCTTCTTGCCCTTCTTCTGTGCTTTTTCTCTTAAGAGAGAATTTTCGTAAGCAGACAAATTTGATAGAGTATTAGCTGTGGGTATATTAAGATTACAGCTACAAACTTTTGGGTTACAGCTGTAAAAAAAATAGTGTAGTGGCCTTTGCATTGAATGACTGCAGCATGTCTTTGACATCTCAGGGCATGAGTAGTTTCTCACACTGCTCTGGTGTGATGACACTTTCAGCAGTGATGACCTCTCCCTAAGGGTTATAAATAAATTTATAGCTATTATTCCTTTTACTGTGATATATTTGGCCCATCCACTGCAACATCTACAGTCATTTATCTGACTGAAGTCAGCATGTTTTGAACAGATGAACAGGCAATTTCTAACATGGAAACTAATGCCACAGTGTTGCACTCAGTCACAGTCAGTGGCTCATTAGTACTATATATACAAATTCCCACTTTTTTTTTAATTATTCAAAGCTTGTTTTGAGCCAGTGTTGCCTTGTCTTTTGCTTTTTGGTGTAGGTGTACTACTATCAGGATGTGAAATGCAGAGATGAGATGTTTGACAAAGACATCATCATGCTTCAGGTGGGTACCAGGCTTTTCTTATGTTTTTCCTCATGGCATACTATGTGCAGTGAACAGATGAATAAATATTATAATAAAATTATAATAAAATGGTTATTTTTGCCTTTAGATTGCTGCTTCCAAAATGGACCCCAACCACTTTATCATGCTAATTCTACTGAGATTTGAGCTCTTTGAAGTGTTTAATGGAAATTGCTCAAGTAAAGATCAGGTTTGTTTGAATTGATTACGTTAAAACTGCTTCCTTAAAACCTACATTTTTCAAAATGTGTTTGGAAAAAATATGGAGGCAATTGCAAACAAGAAATAAAGCATAAGGAAAAACACAAATTTAGACACGATCTCCATGTAATAAGAATACAGACAATTTAAAGTCTGTAAACAACATTGTCAATTATAAAATGAATGGCACTAATAGGTTGCTATATTACCTTAAGTTAAGGAGTATTTCTACTGTTGCTGATGTTCTTTTCCCTGTAGGACCTTCAGAAACAATGGAACAGATTGACAGAAGAAATGCTCTACATTTTGATTATCATCACAGGCAAGTCCATACAGCATTAACATGCTTTTGTAAAGGAAAACTGTGATATTATCTTTGTTGTATTGCTCAATATATAGCTTAGTACAGCAGATCCGCGTTATGGATTCCTATAACAAATCTGTTTGTTCACGGTAGGACAGTTATGAGTTATGGTTTTCTGTTTGAACAGGTGAGCGGTACGTCCCTGGAATCAGTAATGTGACTAAAGAGGAAGTGACGATGAGGGAAGTCATTCATCTCTTGTGTATAGAACCTATGGCTCACAGTAGCATGGTTAAAGGATTGCCTGAAAATGTAAGCAAACCTATCATGGTAACTTTTACATTTAGTCATGTGATGCTACTAAAAATAAAGCTGATTAAAGCTGATAAAATTAATATGACTTAGTAGATCATCTAATATGATGTAATTTTCTATTGTAGGAAAACCAGGAAACTGGGCTTGAAACTGTTATCTCAAAAGTTGCCACATTCAAGTGAGTCAATCTCACATGAAAATCAAAAATAAATGCATTTATGCACTTAAAAAAAAATAAAAATAATGAATTAATCTATTTATTTATTTAACATCATTTTTTAGGAAACCAGGAGTTTCTGGTCATGGTTTATATGAATTGAAGAAGGAATGTCTTAAGGAGTTTAACCCCTTCTTTTACCACTACAGCAAATCACAGCAAAGCAAGGTATACTGTGTACAATAGTGTCTTTTTTAAACTACTGGGAAGTTATTTTTGCATAACGTTTTGCACCTTTATCTCAGGCTGAGGATGCACAGAAGAAAAGAAGAGTCCAGGAAGGACATGACAAAGGTAACGGTCCAGGTACACTGTACACTAAACCTAAGATTTAAAGTCTAATCTTTTAGATGGAAATGAAATAGGTCACACATTAAGCTTGAAAGATTCCTCAGAAACTAAACCAGAATCCTATACAAAATTCAACACGTTTGCTGTCCGGATGATTATTTCCACTCCTATTCTCCAAGAGAATTTTGAGTGCTGATCATTTTTTCCCATCCTTCCAGCTCTTAGGCCACCAGTGCCTCCTCCCTTCTCCCAGGCCTTCTCCAGTATAGTGCGATTGCTCTGCTGCGATGTGTTCATCCATGTGCTTAGGAGAGTGCTGCAGAGGGCAGCTGAGGACCATTCTGCTCTGTGGACTGAAGCCATGATCCAAAGGGTATGCTGACACTGTTTTTGATCAATGATACTGTTCCTGTGATGCATGTTATTGTATACAATCATACATGATTAGTAAACATGTTAAGATCCGTGTGTATATATTTGTTTGTGAATTTCCTCCAGGCATTGCATCTTGTAGGACAGGCTTTGCTAGAGGAAAAAAATCAGTTGGAAGCTTGTAGTGTTGAAGAAGTGACATTTGACTTCAGTCTCAAAGCTCGGAGTACGTATACTTGTCACTGTGGGAGACATGGTGGGTCAATAGCATGTTCCATGCACTACATACATTTAACCCTCCGTATTTCCTTCTAGAAGTTGGCGAGGATCACGGGAAGTCATTGTTCCATTTCCTGTCCAAAATGAAGTCAAATCCTTCTTTTGAAGCTCACCCCGACATGATAAATTGGACACTACAGGTATAACTGGTTATTTACAGTCTCAATTATAACCTCTATATTATTATTTATTTATTTATGCTGTTTATTTTTAAATTTTCCTTTCAGCTGTTTGAGATTGTGAAGTGCCTTCGTGAGAAATCCAGCCCCTCTGCTTCATGTGCAGCAGATCAGACCAAGGCAGAGGAGGTAGTGGTCTGATGATCTGGCATAATAATAGAATTAACTTTTTTTCAGATATTGTATGATTTAAAATGTCAGTAAGTCATTCAGTCTTGTTAAAGATTTGCATTCCAAGTTGAAATACATATAATAATATTCCACACTTACCACTTGGTTTGGAGAAATGGGATTTCAATGTGTTTTCAAGGTGTTCAGCGTTTCTCAGTCGAATTTATAGAATACTTCCAAATGGAGCAGCCTGTGGCTTCTATAATGTCTGAAAATGCAGCCTAGCTTGACTGTAGCCCATAATTTGCCCCTTGAAAGCATGCTTTTTTTTGCAGTATTGTGCCTTGATGTGTGCAGAATATTCATGAAAAAGAAAAATCAGAGCGGAAAAGGAAAGCTGAAGTTGCTAAGCTTCACAGAGATAAGATCATGGCTCAGATGTCTGCCATGCAGAAGAACTTCATTGAAACTCACAAGATGCTGTATGACAATATGCCTGAGAGTGGTTGTCTGGTTGAGCCAGTGTCCTCAACAGACAGGTAAGGAGAAGTCTGCTCATAAAACCTAGGAATAAAGCCCTGATACTGAGCACAGTTTCAGACCTTTTCATTGTGGGGGCCAAATGTGCGCTAAATGGGAGCATTGAAAACACTGTCAAATGTTTGCATCATGGTTTTCTGAGCCAAGAATCTTGAAACAGTAGTTCTGGAGACTTAAAAATCTATCCTATAATATTAACCAATAGGGATTTTGTTATTTGTCACAGCATCCTAAAGCTATAGATTGGCAGTCTATGATAGAAGGCCAGAAGTTAAAAAACAAGTTTAGTTGAAGGTGAACAATTTGTCCAGCAGTTTAATGGAGCTGGACAGTCGTGTGGCTGTGGGGCCTAAGCAAGGAGTATGTCCAAGTGACTGGGAAACTCTCACCTGCATCCTGTGTCAAGAGGAACAGGAGGTACAGGCTCAGGCTCGAGCCATGGTGCTTACAGCCTGTGTTCAGCGATCTACAATTCTAACCCAGTGTAGGGGCAAAACCCTCTCACCAAAAGGTTAGTGATTGCCGTAACACCTGTGTGAACCTTTTAGTTTTAGGTTGTTAGCTGGATTATATAAAATATTCCTTGTTTTTATTTTTGACAGAAAACTCCTACCCCTTGTTCATGCCCGCTGATCTAGCTGTGGGCATACACACTGGTAGCTGTGGGCATTTTATGCATGCCATCTGTTGGCAGAAGTAAGTGCATGCTAAAATAACTAAATAAGTGCATGTGAAAGATTTCTGTTAATATAGAAACACAAAAAATCATTGATTCTTAGCTTTGATGTTTCTACATCATCTCTTTGCACAGATATTTTGATTCGGTACAGAACACCACTAGGAACCGGCTGCATACTGAGCTGATTATAGACCTGGAAAATGGGGAGTACTTGTGCCCACTCTGCAAATCTCTCTGTAACACTGTGGTCCCTCTTGTTCCCATGGAGCCCAGCAAACTCAACTAGTATGACAACTCTGTGTACTACACATCCATTTACATTTGTAGTTTCTTTTAAAAATCTTTTTGTAGCAAGAGTGAATCCTATCACAAAAAAAGCTGAATTATTTTTGAGGTGTTTCTCATGGTCATATGAATTCTCTTCCTCACATTTAGTGAGAGTGCTGACATGATTGGTCAGCTGCTCACGCTTCCTCGTTGGATACAAATAGTGCTTGCTCGGATCAAGGGGCTCGGAGTCCTTCAAGGAGCTGGTGAGAATCTTCTCATTTCTCAGAGTAGTAACTTCTAATGCATTTCTTTTTAGAACTTTTAGAACATTATGATTGTGTGTGCGTTTAGAAAATGCAACTGAGACCAGAAAAGAGGAAACTGGGTTGTTTGAGGACTCACATACTGACTTCAGGTCAATACTCAGCTTTGGAGTTCAGCCACCGTGAGTCTCACTTTACGAATTTTATGAGCAGTACATTAATTTATTCAATGTATGCAACAGGCAGCATAACACAACTATCTGAATGTAATTGTTTCTCTGTCTCTGTTAGGCCAAAATTCTCAAGCAGTATAATGGAAATGCTGGTAGTGTGTGCCACTACAGTGCACAGGGTGGGTCTTCAGACAGCACCCAATGAGCTGTGCCCTTATATGCCTGTCATGACCTGGAACACTTGTGCCTACACTATCCAGGCTACAGGTGATTGGCTTTTCCCATAAACATAATTTCTTACCTTGTCCTCTTGTAGGCACTACTTTGTCATTTCATGTAAACAATGGCTTTGGCATTCTCTGTAGAAAACATGCTACAGGAAGAGGGAAAAGCTCTGTTTGGATCTCTGCAGAACAGACAGGTCAGGTTCTGACATTTCTGATTACTTGTGTGTAGCTTCTGTTTATTTTGCATGATTACGAGGTGTGATGGATGTGATGTGTGTATTACAGCTTGCTGGTCTCAAAGCACTGGTACAGTTCTCAGCTATTCAGCGAATGAAGTGTTCTCAAAGTGACATACAGAAACATTTTTCAGACCTGCTCTCAGGTAAAACCGCATGTTCACTGCGTGTGTTTGTATGAAGGAGAATAAATGTTTCACTTCTGAATGGTGTGAATTGTGTTTTTTGTTTATTGGAATTTTCTCTGTCTGTTTCTCCATAGTATTGTTACCTGTGTCTAATGCAGAAGGCATACCCACAATATTAGAAGTAGATTTCTTTAATCTCTTGGTAAGTGATGAACAGAATGTGTGTTTGGATATTATAATTATAATTAAATATGCAGTATATTTTAAACAGGTTTAAATTGCATCAAGAAACCTGATTGATGCTTACTTCAATAAATGAGTCCTTTAGAAAACGTTGTACTTCCACAGGTGGGATTAGTTCTGTCTATACCTGTGTTGTATCAAGAGGAGAGTGTTGACCTGCAGCCGTCAGCAATCAGTACTGCTTATAATCATCTCCACCTAGTGCACCTGGTCACCATGGCCCACATAGTGCAGGTCCTTGTGTCATCACAGGGTAAAAAAACAACACACACACATGACTATGTTTTCAAATGGCTAATCCTTATAGTTATTATTAAATCACATCAGTAGTCACTATTAAAGTATTACTATTAATATCTGTTGGAGTGCATCTATTCTGTGTATATTTGAGCAGACTTGAATGCAGGCGCAGTTGGAGGAGGAGATGCAGAGGAGGTCAGAGCAGCAGCCACTCTTTATTTTACTGTAGCACAGCACATTGACAGGTGAGGCTGCCAAGTAATCACATGAGTATGGAATAAAAACACTTGTCAATAATAATCGTACGGAATTCAAAGCATTTGTGTGTAAATTTTAATTTTGCGGAGTTGGATCCCAAAATTTACGGCCACGACAGTTTACAGATACGAGATTTTGTGTGTTTGTTCAAATAAACTCCAAAATGTACGACTATGACCGTTTACACACACAATGCTTGTTTTCACAACACCTCTTTTTCACACATGAAAACGGTCTGCGAAACAACTGTCAAAAATACGTCATCACGTTCACAGGCATTACTATCCGAGGGAAGATGAATCGATTCCACAAAATGCACATGCGCCCCGCCATCTTTTAAACCACTGGTGCCGAAATGGCGGATCAGCAGCCAAGTGCTCACTCGTCGTCTCGGGTAAGTTGTTTTTTCCTTCCAAATTCGGACATGTTTAAGGGTTAGTTATCACTAATAACAGAGAGGAGTAATATTACAGATATAGGTTAACTATAGTAAATAAGATTAGCTCTCAGAGTAAGGTTGCATTAGGTGTATAAGAATACAGCTGTTTAGGAGGTCATCACTGCAGTCTGTAGCGTGATGAGATAGGCCTACATAAAAGACACACACACCCACACACACCTCACACCTAGCCATTTCATGCTGCACTGACTGCCCATTTGACTTGGACCTTCTTTCTTGTGCTGACTGTCCACTGATATTGGACTGGTTCGCCATTTTCTGTTGTCCAACACTTAAGGTGTTGGTCAACATCGACACCAGATTCAGGGCTGAGTGCAAGATGTCACCTAATGGAACCTGATAAACAATAAAATATGACTAACACTTAAGCAGTGAACACATTGCATGACCTGTGTATTCCAGTGCATGTACACAGCTGTTAGTAAGTTAACACTTAAAATTGCTAATTCTTTTATGTAGGCCTATCTCATCACGCTGCAGACTGCAGTGATGACCTCCTAAACAGTTGTATTCTTTAAGCACCTAATGTAACCTTACTCTGAGAGCTAATCTTACTTACTATAGTTAACCTATCTCTGTAATATTACTCCTCTCTGTTATTAGTGACTAACCCTTAAACATGTCCGAATTTGGAAGGAAAAACCAACTTACCTGAGACGATGAGCAGTGTTGTAATGTAACATAGTAAAAACACTTCGTTACTGTACTTAAATAGAAATGTCACGTATCTGTTCTTTACTTCGCTATTTAAATTTGTCAACTTTCACTTTTACTCCACTACATTTCCTAGATAAAATGTATACTTTTACTCCGTTCTATTTCCACTAAGCATCTTCATTACTACAAAAGAGAATCAGAAGAAATGTGTGTGACTGCAATAAGAGAGGTTTAGTGAATCACTGCTCCTAGATTGCATTGCACGCTGTACGGAGAAGCACAGGTATGCGCAGAGTGCACGCGCAGTCAGAGCTGGAGGCGTTAATGTATAACGTTAATCGGAAAGCTGCAAATACAGCAACCAAAAGCAGTGAAATTTCACTATTCTTATTACCAGAGTTGTAGCACAAACAAAATATCAATGCAAACAATCCATACAATACTAAATAAAAATAACATTTATTGATTTGTGAATATTTGTTTATTAATGACTGCATTCATTGGACACACTGTTTGTAGAGAATGCACACATACATGAACTGATTTGATTCAAGACTGGCATCATTACATCATGCATACAATTTTGGTGTCCACTTTTGCCATTTAATAATACCATAACTTTTGGCTTACTATGTAGTCATATAATATATAATATAAAACTCTTCTTGTTCTCACTGAGAACAAGACTGAGGGCTAAAACCCCTAAAGATGAAACCCTAGAACCGTCCCTGATCTTATACCTACCGAAAATCACTGAAATTTTACTTTTACTTAATACTTAAGTACATTGAATATCAGAAAATGACTTTTGATACTTAAGCACAGTAAATATCAGATACTTTTAAGACTTTTACTTGAGTAGTATTCTAAAAGGTGACTTTCACTTCTACCAAAGTCTTTTTCTAGTATGATACTTGTACTTTTACTCAAGTATTGCTTTCTAATACTTTATACAACACTGACGATGAGTGAGCGCTTGGCTGCTGATCCGCGATTTCGGCGCCAGTGGTTTAAAAGCGGGCGGGGCGCATGCGCATTTCGTGGAATCGATTCATCTTCCCTCGGATAGTAATGCCTGTGAACGTGATGACGTATTTTTGGCAGTTGTTTCGCAAACCGTTTTCGTGTGTGAAAAAGAGGTGTTGTGAAAACAAGCATTGTGTGTGTAAACGGTCATAGTCGTACATTTTGGAGTTGTATTTGAACAAACACACAAAATCTCGTATCTGTAAACTGTCGTGGCCGTAAATTTTGGGATCCAACTCCGCAAAATTAAAATTTACACACACATGCTTTGAATTATGTACGATTATTATTGACAGTGTTTTTATTCCATACATGTATGTATGTAAGCAGGTAGTGCCTTCATTATAGATATTTTCACACATCTTATTACTCATGTTTTTTTTTCTCTTTTCCACCATTTTCCTCTCATTTCTCCCAGGCTGAATTCAGGTGCATCTGCTTCCACGACTGTAGACACAGTGAAGAGAGGTGTTCTCCCCTTCCTTCGCTGTGCTGCACTTTTCTTTCATTGCCTTACAGGAGTGCCTGCTCCAGAGGAGCTTTCGAGTAGTGCAGGTGAAACACTGTTCAACACATATGAACACTTCATGCAACAATGACAATTCGAAGATTTCCAATCATCCCTTTCCTCTTTCTTTTATTGCAGTGTCCTGTGAGAGCCAGTTGCCCTTTCTGTGTAGTTACCTTGCTTTGCCCTGCAACCTGTTTCAGCTCTTCCAGGACCACCAGGACACTGCAGCAACATTAATACAGAGGTACATTATTCCATTAAATGCCACTATATTACTTTTTTAATTTAAGGATTTTAACTATTGTCATGAAAGTGTAGACAACAGCATGATCTCCATACTTTTCTTTGTGGCCATATTTCAGGTGGTGTGGGAATAAAGCTATATCAAATATTCTGAGAGAAGAAATGCACATCATCAGGTTAGTTCACTTTCACTTCTCTTTTCTGATTTTTTTTTCTTGCATCCTGGAACTTTGTATAACATTGTTTTAACAACTAATACAGTTTTAATAACTTTCACAGGTATCCACGGAAGAGAAACAGGTTAATTGATCTTCCTGAGGACTACAGTGTGCTGCTTAACCAGGCCAGTCATTTTAAGTAAGTAAATTGCTTCAGAATCTTACTTAACCTGAACAACATATTAGAAGACTGCAAGCATGCCATACATATGTATGCATACTGATGGCAAATTAATTGAAAAACTTATAGCTTTATTAAGCTGTGGTATTTTGTTTGTATAGATTAGGGCTACTTGTTCCATCTTTACATCTCTTCTTGTGCCTTGTTGCAACCTAACACCTTATTGTGCGTCAACTCTAAAGATTGTTCGGTGTGAAATTCCTAAGAGATTAGCCAGTTATAATATCCAGTTGTAAGGCATTATTATGTCATAGATAACTGCTAATATCTGTACTTTTGCATTTGCTGTTTTGGTCATTCCAATAAACATATGGGTTGCATGAAGATTAAGCAATTTACCCTCCGTTCAGGTGTCCAAACTCATCGGATGATGAGCGGAAGCACCCGACACTGTGTCTGTTTTGTGGGGTCATGCTGTGCTCTCAAAGCTCATGCTGTCAGGTGCAGCTGGATGGTGAAGCGGTGGGAGCTTGCACAGCCCACTCTGCCACTTGTGGAGCTGGAGTTGGCATGTTCCTCAGGTAAGGAAACTTCAGCAATAGTTTTTGAGGCATTTTTGTGGAAAACATGCCCGGTCCTTTCCATAACTGAGCATAGTAAGTTCCTTTAAATAATAACATGTTAGAAATGTTACTTCACACATGATTATGACTATTATGATCTTAAGAGGATGGTCTCTTATTTAGCTTCCAAGAATGCAGCAATTTTTATAAATCATGGAATAGTTTTGCTGAGAAAAAAAAAAGAAATCATAAAACACAACGTGGTTTCATTCCAAAGCAGGATTTATATGTATGAAAAGTTAAGGACAAATAAACTCTGCTGACCTCATATCTTAATGAACAGGGTGAGAGAGTGTGAGATGGTTCTGATGGCCAGCAGGACACGTGGAAGCACATATCCAGCTCCTTACCTTGATGAATATGGGGAAACAGATCCTCAGCTAAAGTAGGTCCAAATATGAAAGATAATGTGGACATTAATAACTTTTTGATTTAAACCACTTTGTATGATCATTGTTTCATAAGTTACATATGCCACAAATTTGTGGTGTTAATTAGTTATTTTAATAGAGACATAAAATTATTGCTGATGTAATTTGTTGTCTGTTACGCTAGCCGTGGGAATCCACTGCACCTCTGTCCGGAGCGCTACAGGAAGCTGCACCAGCTGATGCAGCAACACTGCATCCTTGAGGAGATTGCCCGCAGTCTGGAGGTGCTCAATGTCATGTTTGCTTTTGAGTGGCAGATGCTCTGATCTCAGGAGGAGGACTCTTTCACAGTCTTTCAAATGTCCTTTGGGTGCTTTTGCCAATTAATGATTTCTCTTTCAGCATTTAAAATACGAGTCTCTGTACAGAAAATGGCAGCAGCATGGATTAATCAGAAGGCCTGTTTGCCTTTTTATTCTTTTTTTCCCCACTTCATTTCAGTTTTGCATCCTGAAGCTTATTACTGTGAAGTAGGGAAACTATACATGCTCATTCTTGTACAACTCTGGCTGTTTCCCTCTTTAGAGTTGTTTCTGTTGTTTACAAGTGTCAAGAGTCGAAAAAATAGTGAGACAGCTTTCCATTGTCTTACTTGTGTATGCACTTTTTGCAGAAAATGCTTCCGGTTCCTTTGTGTAACTGCTCACCTAGTTCTTATCCTCCTCACTTATGGACTCGTCACGTTTTACTCTGTACTCTGTGGAAAAACTACATTACTGAGAATATAGTATACTTAATGTAAACGTATGTACATTTGGCAACTTATTTTGCCAGTTGTTTATTTCCGCCACAATGTAAGCTTTGTTTTTCCACATATGATCTAACACAATCAAATATATAATAAATGATAAAAATGTATATTTTACTATAAAATACAGGAAACAAACAAGGGATATCAGCTGTACACAAACAGTTCCAAATTGATTATCATGATCCCAAAAAAAGCAAATACAGGTCAATTCCACATGATTCCTACAGAATATATGAATCTAATTATGTACTGTTTTAATAAGTGATGGTCAGATTCATGGTTGTGTTAACTTCTTTCAATACTTATCATCTTTTCACATCATTTACTTCAGAAAAATTAAAGCTGAAATTATAAATGGTCTAAATTTGCAGTTTATTTGTATTGCTTGACAGGTTGACAGTTATTTTCTGGCAATAAAAAAATAAAATGCAATGAAATTATACTGATTTGCTTAATCTTAGGGCTATTACATTAAACTATGTCATAGTCATCCTATTACATGCTATATGAATTGCTTCATACTACAGAATCATTCATCAGAATCAATCAAGAGTAATATGAGGTTCTTATACAGATACTAATACAATAGTGAGTTTTTGTATAACACTCTTATTCATGGTTAATTACCTGTTTTATCTGACTATTTTGCATATTGGGTCATGTAAGAATTGCAAAGATGTGTAAAACAGGATTCAGCAAAGGCTTCTGGTGTTTTACCCTTTAAAAGTCTGGTTTTAGGCAAGGTAACATTTTACAACATAAAAGGATTTCACCATACATTATTGTCTGTATATGTTACAAATGAAATCTTCAGAATGTCTCCTTATCTCACATTAAATTCGTTTATGTCTCTACTTCCTTTTCCACTTGAGGTTCTAGATATATTTTTTTCTGACATTTTTACCAAAGTCGCCTAGATTTAATTAAGGAAAACTTACGGATTAAAATCTTACGGATTAAATATCTGCTATCAAAACAAATTACGGTAAGTGCCTCCAAAATCTCAATTAAAATTATTCAAGTATTGCAGTATATTTCATTATCATCATACTTGGGTAAAAAAAAAAAGAAGTGTTGGAGGTAGTTTCTCACCAGCATTCCTATTTCACCAGTGGGGTGAAGGCACACATTTCAGATAAAAAAAAATACAGTTTAGTCTGCTGCTCTAATTAATCATTGTTAATTCACACTGACTCGTCGTGCATCTACGTCACTTGTGGATGATAAGGCTATGAAAGCTGCATCTAAAATTTACAAAATAGAAGAAATCATGGAAGTGGAGGCATTCTCAAAATCACTGACAGTATGACTGAAGTGTGATCAGAGTAAATAAATTCCTTATGAAGCATCAAGTCTGGTGATGAGTTGCTCTGTTTCAAATACGATTTGGAAAGTGAGTCTTAAATAAAGCTGTTTGGACTTATATTGAAGTTTTGGATAAATGTAAAGAGCTGCACTGGGATAATGTTAACTGACCACAGGTATTTGCTTTGGAGGTACATTATCAGGACCATAGTGTGCTGTTGATGGCTTGTTTACATTGGGGTCCCCATTTTCAGCCTCAATCTGATTCCCCTTGCCCAGGTTTTTTATGATGTTGAAGCTAGAGCGTGCAGTCTCTGCAAAGCTGTTCTCCAGCAGCCATCCTTCTGATTCAGACTCTGGGTCTTCTTGAAGCAGGACATTCTCCAAGGCTGTTTGCAAGTAACGGACACCAGTCAGCACAGAAAGCTGTTGTTATAGAGAGAGAATGTGGAAAAAGAAGCTGCTTTAGGTAGATTCATAGTTTCATTCAGTTTCATAGTGGAAAGTAAACTGGCTAGGAATACTAGGAATGTTAACTGTATTATAGCTTTAAAAAAAGAAAAGAAAAATTAACATAAACGCCAACCTCAAAAAGCCAAATGAGAAGCACAATCAGGCCGATTGAGTGCATTATGTAGGTGAAGTATTCCACCAAAGCCTTGTGACAACCTTTATTCCACAAGTTGAGCTCATCTGTCTGGTAATCGTAGTTAAAGTGGGCTGAGTTGTTGGTGATCTGATACTGAATGCATGGTCGAGGTGAGTTGATGTTACAGCAACTGAAAGGTACTCCATCAACCAGGTATTTTCCTTCCACGTTGCTGCGTAAACGGCTGCAAAGAAAATGGAGGCCACATAACTAATCAGCATCAAGTAAATCATGCATATCTTTATAACATCTTACTTACTCCACCACTTCCCGCTTGGACATGTCCAGGTAGCGAGTACTAATCCACTGAATCTGGAACCAGTCCCTGTGGCCTGCATTACCGCAACATTGGAACTGGATCTGCAGCAGGTCAACAGTGCTTTTAAGGAAGCAACGGCCTGGTGTGTCTGTATCTTTATAGAAGCGTATAGCATCTTGTAGGCCCAGTGCTAGGGATTCCTTCAGTTCCCCATGCATGGTGTAGCACATTAGTGCGCCGACCAGCACACATAGGGTGAAGAAGAATGTGCAAATTATATAAGGGAGCATCAAAAGCTTCCAGCGCAAGAACTTGTTGGTGTCTACGCAGTCATAACAGATCTTTCCTCCAACAAAATTGATCACACAGGCTATCAGCCCCACTGCAATTAGCATATCTGGTACAGAATGAACTGCCTGCTTAGCCATTAGCTCTCTTCTTTTGTTGATCTCCACTTTTAGGAAAAGTCCCAGACTGAACAGGATGAGGCCCGTCACCACCGAGATCCAATTCAGCAACCACAGCACTTGGGCAAGCCTGTCCCTCTGGGCTTTAGTGAATCTTACTCGTAGAACAGCCATATTGGTTAGCTTCCTTAGGCTTCAGGTTAGTGACTGAATTATATTTTGTAGGGTGTTCAAAGATGAAACAATTGGGGAAGTTAAAAATCAGTTTTTCTTCCTGAAAAAAATGTTATCAGGAAATGTTGCAGAGGACATTAAGCAGATATATAAGTTGCCATCAAAGAGGCATTTTAAAATTTTCAAAGCTGCTGAGTGGTGAGAAATTAATGAAGGCTCGATACAAACAGAATAATATTCTGTCTATATGGTGATTTTGAGAATGCATATGTGTGTCTCTTCGTCTGGCAAACAGATATAGGCCTGCGTTTGTTCCTAGTCCTTCAAGTAACCTGAAAGACACTCACATGCTTTCACACAAAAGCAAAGGCAAGAGAAAATATCAAGTTAGTTCACCATTTTTTCTTTGATAGATTTGAATTTTTATTCAGGTTTTTTAATGATTTTGTAATCATTGATCTAGGACAAAGCACAGTAAGCTTAAATACTAAATATCTTTCTGCTTTAGAAAGTGTGCACTACTAAGTACTGACAACATTACATTTACATTGTACATTACATTTTATTTCATTTTAATACAACTGAGTTACCAACAGTGGTAACTTGGTGGACCTGAATGACTAGGTGACATTTAGTGCAGAATTTGGTGGGGATGTGGTCACCTCCCCACCAAATTCTGCACTAAATGTGTTGTGTGTTATTATGCCTTAAAAACTATAATAAATGACACTGAAAACAATCTACAAAGCTTCAACTGAGCAGCTCAAACAGATCTCACTTTCACGGCATTTGGCCAGACACGCAGACCTGCATGAAATTGATCTTTATAGAATCAGCAGTAGTAGTAAACACCTTAATACTCACCCAGACATGTCTGCTTTTACTTTACATTTTAGGTACAGGTTGATTCTCTACTCATCATAAGATATTCCCTTGTTTCACTGTAAGCACATTTACATGTTCATTGGTCAGAGCAACTGATGTGTCTGTGAGATATTCTTACAGGCCCAGGCTGTGTACAGTAATCTCCTGTAATCACTGATCAGCCCAGTTGGATTTGGCAGAGAACCTTCTGTCACCAACACAAATCTCACTGATGTACTGCAGTATATGAGTGTAACGCAGTGATGGGAGTGTTGTTAGTAAGAGTACTGTACAAGAAACGTTCTTTGTTTCACAATGCATTGTTTACAATTTAGTTATTAATAAAATAGATGTTTATAATTTTGAGCATGTAATTATTTCTCAGCTCATTTTAGCACAATGATTTTTATAAAGTAAGAATTGAATTACTCTTTAATTTCTTTTACAATATTGAATTGAAAATGTAGGCTTATAAAGACATTTTTTAATGTTATTTTTTTTAAATGTGAAAATACAGTGAAGGACAAATTTTTGAAGGACAAATGAGGGCTCTTATGCACCTTATAAATCAGTTTAACCACCTTTAGCAATAGTAGCAACCTAAAGTAAATGTTTTATGTAGGAGTTTCGGTTATACACAGCTCTCAAATCCTCCCACAGCAGCTCAATGGGGTAAAGGGGACTATAGGGACTTTAAAGTGGCCACTACGACGTCTTAATATTGGTTTCTTTAGGCAATTTAAATGCTGATTTGCTGGTATAATTAATATCACTGTCCTGTCTCATGACCCAAATTTTGGTCCAACTTTGGTTTGTCATTTTCTGATTTTGTTGTATTGAACATAAAAGCGCTTGCATTTTTCTTTATATCTTTTAGTATTAAACACTCTGAACTTTGACTAAATTTGCCAGCATGCCTACTCTGGTGAAGACCATTTGTAAACAATCCTTCTCCCTATAGAATAGTGGAATTCAATTTGTTTGGAGATGACCTTTTAATGCGTCCAAAAATGATGAGCAACATAGTGGCTTTTCTGTTGTCATGGCTTTTGTCCTTTCTTCATGGCATTGCAGACTAACACGTAGTGCTTTAGAACAGCAAACTCCCAAAAGTTCTCATTTTATAGAGCTATTTCATGATCATTTCATTAACACCTGGCTGCTCATTTCTCTTTAAATAGTTGTGGAATGGTGTACTGAAGCTTGTTAATGAAAGTTGGTTCACTGTTTTTTTTTTTTTTTTAAAAAGTCATTTATTTTTCTTTTTATTTGTATATGGAAGTCGGTAAGGATTACAAAATTGTTATATAGTCCCTTATAAATAAGAACATACAATTCAAAGGGGGTGTACTTTCTATTTCCTATGTATAAATAACCGTTTAGAAAATGGTAATAATAATTCAGTTATATGATATTCCCCTGTAATGTGTTCACAATACACATTCTTTTTATTCTGCTTCAAAACCTTAATCTTAATATTACCTGTGTTACCTTTGTACATACATGTAAATTTCTCTCATGTATTAGGCTCCTTTATGTTACATGCATATTTCGTTTAATACCCCTTCATACAGACAACAGAATTGTGTACAGGTCTGGATTATTGGATTATTCTGACGTAGACAGGATTGAGTAGGAGAAAATGCATGCAGAGGCCCAGTCAGCATATTTAGACACATTTCTTGTCTCTATGCTGTAACAGACATTGGCACACTGGTGAGTATTGGTTCTTTCAACACTTTGAATGTTCATATGTCAGTGACTTAACAACTCTGAGATTAAACCATGGCTATAAGATTTATTTAAGTGATATATAGGAATAAACTAACAAAATGTAAAATTTGCTCCATGGTTCATTAGTCAAATGATGCTGCAGTCATGTGATTTCTTTTTGGTAAATATTGGTCCAAGACAATTTGACTGAATTAAAAATATAATTTGTATTGATTGTCTGGTATTAAAACTGATGGTAGTATCATAGTCAAAAGACTGGCATATTTAAACAAAAATTCAGCATATGTAATGAGACATTTTTCATTTTCAGGAAAATGCTCAATACAGAAGTTCTCTGGAACAAAGCATTAACTGGCAACAATGTGAGAGGAATCACTCGCTGGCTCCGGAGTGTCAGCATTGAAGGCAAGAACAGGCCTATTCCGGTTAATTAATCATGCCCGCACATCACACAATCTATGTTATAGTGACTTTATTCTCTAACTTTACTACCATGCATTTGAAGGTCGGCAAGATGCAGACAAAAATCTTGCTATGTTTAACTATTGGCTTCAGTGTTCCATAGACCTGACCAAGAAAGAGTTGCTAAATCTCTGTAAGTAAAGCTTACGGAAGACAAATGATGCTTTAATTTTTCTTATGATAGCTCTAATTAAGTGATATACAGTATAGAATGTAACGGAGTTGTCACTTGTCTCTTTGGGCCCAGGCTTTGGTCAGTGTCATGGCCTGTGGATGTTTCTAGATCAGACATCCTTCACTAACTTATGTCTACTGATACAGAAACTTAAAAACCTGCACTCATTGGCTTGCTGGGGTAAGGCTCATACTGGTCATTACAATTCAGCTCATTTTAGCATGTCTCTGAAATCTTACACCAAGTAATCTAGCAAATCTAAGAACTGCTTACAGTGCATTTCACATCTAGAAACTGTGAACAAGTACAAAGGACCTAAAAGACTGTATTTACTTTTAATTGTGAATTTCGCTTCCCCTATTTCTTGTCCTGTCTCAGGACACAAATGTGTGATGGGTCAAATTAATTTTTCATAGCTATGACACAATGTGGATGTCGGAATCTGGGACTGCACATGCTCAGACAACACATCCTGTTGGGAAGACTGGTACAGTGGTTGAGCTTCAGTGGACTTCTGCCGCAGTACCCAGGTGATGCTCTAGATGACACTTTTGTTTCATTAGTGACTAAGAGGAACATTGTGGTTAAGAGACTAGCCCTAGTTTGTCAGTGCTGCAATTTTATCTCATGACCTTCTTATCACTAAAGCATAGGTCTTTATAAGAAATAAAGATATTTATGACATAAGAAGATACACAATAAATAAATCTAAAGGAGGAGACATCAGTCTTTTATTTCTTCATATTGTTTTTCTTTTTAGATGCCAGTGAGTTGAAGCAGATCTCTGAGATGTGGCAGCAGTTGAACCAGCAGCACAAAACCACTTGTCTGGAAATGAGGTAATTTACAATAACAAACTGTCCAGTAAACTGTCACAGTATGTTTCCTTAACCCTATTTTTCCCCTTCTCCATTACATAACTCTTGAAATTGTGACCATTCAGCAAAAAAACCTTAACAGTTTCATCATGGATAAAAAGAATCTCTCTATGGTTTCTCTTCTTAGATGTGATACTGAGGATAAATATAGAGGGAACTCCATTATACATGGTATGGTGGCTCATATGCACAAACAATATGGGCCACTATTGGTTTCAGAAGACTGCACCCACCAGACTTGCCCACCACCTTCACTACAATCTCTTCTAAAGCTCATACTGACCTCTTATATAGACACCACATCTGCCCTAGCCATTGTATCCTTTTTCTCCAGCTCTATGAAGAATGATTAAAAATTGGTTATGGTTTGTCCTGGGTTCTCTTCTGTAACTTATGGAACACATTATTTTGGCATTATCTTTGACTCTTTATCTCTAGATAATGTATTTTGTTTTGGACGTTTCTAACATGCAGGGTAAAGGTGATCTCCTTAAGTCTTTCTGCCAGACCTTTAGCATACCATCCAGCTTCTTCCAACAAATCTATGGGTTTTGGCTCCTAGACCATGGCTTTGTATCAGTATGACATCTTCTACCATCAAGCTCATAAAATACTGAATCTATAATTTGTAGTCTGTCTGGGATAGACAGGATCCTGTTACAAGTAGTGTTCTGGAACACAATTCATTTTCCCCCACAGAATTCACTTGGAAAGCTTTTGAGCCCCAAGACCAGTTCAGGAATGTTATCATGTCACAGTTATGCTGTCTTGAGGACCTTGCTGAGACAGGGGCAGAGGGAAGCAGCACTGAAATACCTCTACTACACTAAGCCTGCTATAGAGAATGCTCAGGATGCCAGACTGTATGTGGATGTGCTCTTACAGAACAAGTACTGTATATGAAAATGAATCTTACTGACTGCCATAGAATTGGTGCCATTAGGTGTCATTAAAAGTAGGATTTAAACCATATGGGTGTGGAAACCTTATTATATTTCAGAAAATATATAATAGTGTGCCGTTTTAAGATTTGGTCAAGTTTTCTCTTTCTGTGTCATCTGGCCATCGCATTCTTTCAGCCATGTTGGTGAAGCTCAGATTCTGCTCAGGTGGTGCCAACCAGGAAAGGAATATCTACTTCACAATTTCACATGTGGCTGTGAAAATCCCAGTCTCTGTGGGGAAATACTGGCCAGTGTATGTATTGTAATGTGATACAGTAACCTGTGCTTTTCCACACTGATCACTCAGGGCTCAAAAAGGACACTGTACCTACAGACAGAAAATTGCTTCAAATTTTAGACAGAAAAGTTTTTCATAAATCTAATTGACACGAATGTTATAAATGCATGACATTTTAACTTTTTTTTTATTGCAGAATATTCCACATCTCAAATTATCAGAGAGACCATATTCTACTAAACCTGAAAAAATAAACCAAAGAAATCTTGGTGATACCGTTGCAAGAAATACGTTTGTTGGAAACGGTTGGAAAAACTAATTTTATTCAAATATAGAGACTTCATTATTATAAGGACAACTTTAATACTCAAGAAATCTTTTGCCCGTGGATTACTTAGTAAAGTAAATATGTTCATGTACATGTACAAGTTATATTTTCTAATATTCTCAGGGCATATTCCTCATCCATTTTCTGCACTGCTCTACCAGTGTCTGTTTAATGGCTCTCTAACTCCCGGAGATTTTCTCAAATTATTTAGAGAATCTGTGACAGAGCTTAACTCATCAAAACAACACACAAGGTACTAGAAGATAATTATGTATAAATAGTTATGATGGTAAAACAATATCGCAAGAATAACATTAATATTTATGTTGATTCTGCACATTTAGGCTGATGGTGGTGTTGCCAACATACATAGAGAACAATGAAGATAACAGGAATACTTCTCAGTCACCCGAGACATTTTGTCATTTAGCCTTACCTCCTAGTCCTGTAGAGCTCCAGAAGGAACAAATGAAGTTGTTACAGAATGATAGAATGGTACGCTATGCCTATAACACAATACTATACTAAACAATATTTCAGAGTAACACATTGTATATACTGTAGTGGCAACATTCTGTATATTAGTGTTCTATTAGAAATACTATGATAATATGAGGAAATGATATAACTAAAATATTATGAGGATTTTTTAAATTCTTTAATTCTTTTCAGGAGGTTTATGTGTCTCCAGCAGATGTCTCTCCTGGCTCCACATCTGCAGACAGCATGGAGTCTGCATGCTCCTTCATTACTTCCTCCTCTCCTTCATTTCTTCCCCCTCTCCAGCATTCGCTGAGCGGCAATCACATGCCATCTAAAGATGTTACGCAGTACTGTTCTCCTTTCACCCTCATTGCAGGGTGCAGCTCAAAGGCAACGCTCATCAAAAGCTTGTGCAAAGAAAGTGTACATGAGCTGGTCAGCTCTGAGAGTGAGTCTAGCTGGGTTTGAGGTTTGATTTCTTGTTTTCATTAAATATATCATTCATTGTTTCTGTGTCTAATGTTTCTAATGTCCATGGTGTTGATGATGTTTTGACCTGTGCATTACCAGAATATCTTCTGAGAGTCACATGGTCGAAGTTACATAAATAGAAGATTGGCGTTTTAATGTTTGTAAAAGCCTCTTGATAGGATCAATAAATGGTTGTCGAATTTTGATACAGATGAGATATCAGTATTTCAGACATTTAAACTCTAAATCTAAATAGCATTATTGTCTTATATGCATATTATTGTCATATATGCAGTTATTCAATCAGCCAATTGTGTATTAGCAGCGCAGTGCATAAAACATGCAGATGCAGGCGAGAAGTTTTATTTAAAATTTGCATCAACACATAGAACTAGGAAAAAAAAAGTAATGTCTATGATTTTGGCACGGTTTGGTGGCACTAGATGTGAAGTTTTCTGTTGAAACTCTAGAGACGAGCAAATCCCTGTAGAGATTACACACATTAAACATCTTTTCCAATATCGATGAGCCTGTACCTATTGTAACCTTAGATTCCTGTTTTTGGCTGGCAGGAGTGGAACCATTTGTGATGTTCCGCTGTTGTAGACCATCTGCCTCAACATTTGGTATATTGTGCATTCTGAGATGCTATTCTGCTCACCATGATTGTGAAGAGTGGTTGTTTAAGTTACCATAGCCTTCCTATCAGCTTGCATCAGTCTGGCTATTCACCTCTGACCTCTCATAAAAAGTTTTAATCTGTTTTGTCACTAAAATAAATATGTTTGTGTGTAAACTCTAAATATGGCTGTGTGTGGAAAAACTCACACACAACAATAAAGTTTGTCTGTCACCAACAATCAAGGTTGCCATTTTCCTATTCTTGTGTTTAATATAACATTAACCAAAGCCTTAGACCTGTGTCTGTATGTCTTTATGCATCCAACTTCTGCCACCTAACTGAATTAATAAGCAGATTTATAGTGTGGTATATGATTCTTCTCACACATTGTTTTACAAAAAAGTAATTTTACTAATTGGTTTGAATGACTATCAATTAAGATTTAAATGCACTGAATTCCAATTTAACAAAAAAAATGGGTTTAATAAATAGTTTGTATATATTGTATTATAAAATACAGATTGGATCTCTTGTATGTTTTGCCTTTCCATATAACATCTACAGCAATAAAGACAATCAAACAGTGCCATATAGTGCTGCTGTGTTCCCTGTGGGTGCTGATAATTTTTTTATTCCTTATTTTAGTGAGCATTTATATTTGCTTTTTTAATAATATGTCCAATGAAAGTGTTAAATTGCTTGCTGGGTGTATGTCATAATCTCACCTTGTTTTTATAGACGAAGTGATTGATGATAAGGTCACAGAGCCACATTCAGAGAGCATTAGGGCAGGATATGAGAGAGAACAGTTCCGTGTTTTATCTTCTGAGAGTGTTTATATCCAAGACTCCATTTGTGATGAAGCTTCTGGATCAAGCAGCTTTTTGGACCTGAAGCCTTTAAAAGTGAGTGATTATATCTGCTTTTTGTTTACAGCTTAATAACATTACAAATTCAAACAGTCATTCATTAGTGCTGTTTTTTCTGTTTGCCAATTACTTAATTTAATGAATTGCATAATGTGTTCAATTGTATGGACTGCAGCATTTATAACAACTGTACAACTTACCCTTCTTTGAGTGGCTGAGGTATGATTTGTAGTCTTTGCCCTTTCTATGTTCAGAGAGCACTGGAGCCTTACCCTCCAGTTAAGAAGAGCCTTGGGTCCTTCTGTTATGATCCTCAGAATGTCACAGACCAGCCGGAGATCCTCACTTCATGTGCCCGTGCTGAGACTATGCAGGAGCTTCTGGAGCAGGTCCATGATCAGGCCCTTATATTAAAGGCTGGGAATCCCAAACAACCATCAGTTTTAGAGTCTGTCAGGAGTTCCAAACTGTTAATGGATTTTAACCCAGTGTGGCCTGGCTCTCGTCCTCATCAGCCTCAGCGTTCTCTTGGAACTTCATTATTACCACTGAGCCCCATTGAGAAGACCAGAGACAAAGCAACCAGTGAGGGCAGAAATGCAGGAATTAAAGAGGTAGTGTGTTTTAGGACCACATCAGATCGAGTGGGTGACTATAAACTGGGCAGCTGGTGGAAGCAGGCTCTGGAGACAAGAAGAGCCTCCACTGGATTGCTGCCTGCTATCGAGCAGGTGCCTGCTGTCACGAAAGGTTATACTTTGTTACACAAATCCAAGCAATTCTTGAAAGACTAATTGCATTGTTTAGGTTGTTTCAGTTATGCTCTACTAAATCTTCTTCTTTCCTACTTAGAGAAAAGACACTCTCTTTTTCTAGGATGGCCTCAGTCTCATGGGCTTATCAGAGGACTCAAACAAGAGGTTATACAGGTAATAAAATGTCATTTATGAGTTGTATTAGAAATGACAATGCATCTCTCAAAATTAAAAAGAGTAGGAAGGTCATCCATATTAACAGGCAAATTGTGACATACTGTATATCCTGACCAATTATCTAGAAAATAATAAGATTCTAGAGTTTGAGATGTTCCTCTTAGTTGAACCACTATGGATGTGCTCTTTTAGCTTTTTAAATACAAGTTGCAGCTTTTGTAAAAAGGTCTCTCCACATGGGCGCATCATCTGAATGCCCCACAAGGCCAAACTGCCAGATATTCCTGCTAATGTGGTGACAGATGGTATAAAATGTCATTAAAACAACATGCCCCCTAACACAAATGCATAGTTAGATACTCAGTAAGAATTCATGGCATATAAATTGCACATTTTTCATTAGTATTATTTCTGCTCTTTATTTATTATGCTATATAGTTATTATATATAAGCGTAAGCCATGACTTTGTTCTTTAGAAATATAAAACATTTTAGAAATGCTGAAATGTTGACTTTCTTATATTTAAATGCTTACTGGAAGATAAACTGGAATCCATAGGTCAAGCTACATAATGCATGATATCATGGGGCAATATATAGCCATCATTTATCAAATTCTCATTCTCATTTGATAAATTCTCATTTATCAAATTCTCCACTTCATTTCCACTTGCTTGCATTTATCAAATTCTCCACTTTCAAGTGCTACTCGCTTGCTGATGTCTATGTGGTTTTGTAGGAAAAGGCTGCGGCTAGAGCCTTTCATTATGGACAGCATTTGCTGTTTGATTGTCCCATAACCTCAGGCATAGATTAATGGGATCAGGATATTTTGGCACCAACTCCACCCACACATGAACAGAGGAAATGAAATGCAGCACTATGTGAGCTTACAAGATTGTAAATACCTGTAAATGATGAAAAGCCATGACAATCCCTCAAATACACATACCTAACTGTTCATTCTTGCATAAAATTCTGAATGATATAACCTGTAACAGACGTGTAAACATTTTTCTCATTCTCCTTGACTGCATTATTCGAAAAATGTAACGAAACCCATGCCCTTGAAAAGTAATCCAGTTTTAAATGATGTTTTTAGGCTACAAAGGATGAGTCAAGCAGAAAAGCTGAAGGGAAAAGGTGCAAACAGGTCAAACAATTCTGAGAAAGAGTGAGAGTAAGAAAGGACAACATCACTGATACGTGGGATTAAAAAAGCTTTCCAGTTCTGATTTGCTTACCATATTTACCGTATGTTGACTAAACATTTGAAAACTGCATTTTAATAAACAGAAAATCTTAATATCTGCCGTAGGTTTGCATTGTTTATTTTTTAATCTCATGTGACAAATGAATATGAATGACATTTTATGATTCTGAATGTGTAATACTGTTGCTTAATCATGTCACAGGTTTGGATTAAATCAGTGTCAAATAGATTTAACATGTTTGCTGTTCTTTATTTCACAATCCTGATTTACATAGTCCTGTTTTTTCTCCCAAACAAATCCAGCAGAATCAACAGAGATAAATACACCATTTTTGTATAGTAACTGTACAGCAATGATTTGTATTTAAAACAATCAAGACAGCTGAAATGATAGTTTTTTTCATTTAATTAAGTTTCTTTTAGAAAGCCTAACAAATTAATTCAGAAAATAAAGAGCTCTGATGAATAACTTGAAACCTCAGTCTCGATCTGAAATTGTTAAGCAATTCTGCAACTCTTTGCAATTCTGCACTTACTGGTTGTTAAGTCTGGTTCTACGGCCATAAAATGCAAAGCAAGATCAATTAGTCCACTGCTCTACTGTCCTCAAGTATTCTCCTGTGAATACAGACTCTTAAACATACAGACTTCTGTCAGACTCAGATATGCTTTTTTCCCTAAAATTTATGATGTTTCACAAATGGTCTCTATCTATAATATGTCTGCCTGTTACTGGATATCAAAATTGTATGTGGATAAAGCAACAAGCCATATTGTATTCACATCCTACAATCTGGAACTGAAATGGATTTAATTGGGATTATATGTAATGTCTTTACACAGTATATACCAGATTAGTATAGTTAGCAAAATTATTTGCAAATGTAAAATTTGCATTTACACAAATCTTCACTCCATTTACCACCATCACTTAAATCACTTATTTTTTGCTGACAAGTCTTGCTAAAGAGGAAACAAGCTGTATATGTAAAGCTTTTTTGCTCTGTAATCTGTCTTTTTAGCCGGGTAGTATAAATGGGCTTGTTTGCTTGGTTGAGATGGTGCTAATCTTTCCCATTAAAAATGGATGAGCTCCCTGATGCTGCAGCAGCCTCCAGTGCAGCTGCTGTGTCTGCATGTCTATATGAATAGAACTAAATTGAAATGTCTCTTTTTCAGGCTTGTTGCTGGGTAATTCTAACACACAGGACAAAGTATGCCAGATGTATGGTGTGGGTCTCTGCAGATGTCCAGACTTCTGTAACGTGCATATACAATTGCAGTAGCGTTAATGGGCTCTTTATGTACATACAATTTGTTCTGCCACATATGACTCAAATGGAACTAAACTACTCTATTATGGTGCTAGAATGAGCCGTAAAAAAATCGTGCAGTTTCTGATATTGATGAAATAGAAACACGTCTGCTACTGCTTTCTCTTTTAACTTCCTGATTAGTAAGTCCTCTTCATTTTTGCTCATTTTATACAAACTCACCCAAGTCAATAACAAGATGGAGCATTTCTCTGACTTAGGGGTGTGTTGGGTGTTGGATAAGACACAGTGAACACTTCAGGATTCAGTCATGCCTTGTTTCAAAGCTATGTCTTTGATCGGAACCATGAATCAGTCACCCACCCCTTCTTCTTATGGCACCCTTGGTTCTACCTTATTATCCTACTGAAAAATCAGGTACTGTATAGTCTGAACAGTTACTGTACCAGCTTCAAAGAAAAACCTAGTACACCATCTTTGCCAGCTGGTAAGTACTGGTGATAATTCCTGGAGTCATTCCTTCAAGCCTATATTATAAAAAATTTGTAAAAAATAATTAAGAAAATAGCAATACAGCAAGTAGAAAATGAATTGATTAATTGGTTTAAAAGAAATTAAGCTGGAATATAACAGCATGAACAGAAGGGGGTTTTCAGTAAGATAAACAAGTAACATGGCTTTCAGTTGCTTGTGCCTATTTATTAATTTGTAGAATATGTAATGTTATTGAAGTATGTTCTACTGTGGTGATTTTTTTTATAAATATCTGTAGAAAAATCTGTAGAGTCGACACCATCCCCCCACACTGTGGTGAATCAACAACTGGCAGACGACCTGAACTCAACTGCAGGTTTGAAAAAGCCCAATTCTCAGTTCCTGTAACCCCCGACTCCAACACACCTAAAATTCAGTTCAGTGAAGATTATGTGTGCCAGGTCTTCAGGAAGAACAAAAGAAGAAAGGCACCAGGTCCAGACAGTGTTTCACCAGCCTGTCTGAAAACCTGTGCTGACCAGCTGGCCCCAACTGGAGAAGTCCCCTCATGCTCCACCAAAAGCTCCACCATCATTCCCGTCCCAAAGAAATCCAAAATTACCGGACTAAATGACTACAGACCTGTGGCTCTAACTTCTGTGGTCATGAAACCATTTGAAAGACTGGTTTTGGCTTATGTGAAGGTCATCACTGAACCCTTATTGGACCCTCTGCAGTTTGCCTACAGAGCAAACAGGTCTGTGAATGATGCAGTCAATATGGGACTGCATTATATTCTTCAGGATCTGGACAGACCAGGGACTTATGAGGATCCTGTTTGTGGACTTCAGGTCTGCCTTTAACACCATCATCCCATCACTCCTTCAGCCCAAATTAACCCAGCTCTATGTGTCCTGCTCTGTCTGTCAGTGGATCACCAGCTTTCTGACAGACAGGCAGCAGCTAGTGCGACTGGGAAAACTAAAATCCAGCATCCGCGCCCTCAGCACTGACGCTCCTCAGGGTTGTGTCCTCTCCCCACCGCTCTTCTCCCTGTACACAAACGACTGCACCTCTAATGACCCCTCTGTCAAGTTCCTGAAGTTTGCAGACGACACCACACTGATTGGCCTCATTCAGGACGGTGACGAGACTGGAGGATGAACAGCTGGCTGTCTGGTGCAGTCTTAACAACCTGGAGCTGAACACGCTCCAGACAGTGGAGTTCAGGAGGAACCCCCCCCCCCCCACCACCATCATGGATAGCATTGTGACAGCAGTGGAGTCATTCAGATTCCTGGGAACCACAATCTCCCAGGACCTGAAGTGGGACATTCACATTGACTTCATTGTGAAAAAGGCTCAGCAGCGGTTGTACTTCCTTCGCCAACTGAGGATCTGCTGAATCAGTTCTACACTGCCATCATCAAATCCATCCTCTGCACTTCAGTGACTGTTTGGTTCAGCTCAGCTACCAAATCAGACCTCAGAAGACTACAGAGGGTAGTACCAAGATCTGTACTTCTCCAGAGTGAGCAAAAGGGCAAAGAGAATCACTCTGGACCCCTCACATCCAGCACACTCACTCTTCGAACTGTTGCCATCTGGTCAACGCTACAGAGCCCTGAGCAGCAGAATGACCAGACATAGGAACAGTTTCTTCCCTCAGGCAATCCATCTTTTGAGCACTTGACATATACAAAACACACAACACTACATTATTTACTTAAAACACATACTTCCTTATTTATATTTCAGTTTGCACATTTTCCACTGTACATACAACTGTCTATATTATATATGTGTTTGTGTCTTGTCAATACCATTCTGTTTACACTGTGGAGCTTCTGTACTAGAACAAATTCCTCGTATGTAAAAACCTACCTGGCAATAAAGATCTTTCTGATTTCATATCAATCATAGCATAGCAATCATACAGCATCAATCATATACTGGAACAACATAATCAGCATCATATATTGGAACAACAATTTGAAAACTTGTATTTTAAGGTACTATTTCCTGTTCAAACGCTCTCTTTGTGCAGAATTTATTTATTTATTTATTTATTTTTTGCATTTTTTTTATTCTGATACTGCCCTCTTCTCACGCCAGTAGAGTGGATCTGCGCATGCGCAGCACCGGTGCTCAGCTGCTTTAGCGCGAGCCGGCTGAAAATGGCAAAAAATAATTTTATATTCACGCAGTGCGTCTTATATTTTTTGGCTTTCGTCTTTGGGTTTATCGCCGTAGTGCCTCTCTCTGAAAATGCGGAGGACTTCGGAGGGAAATGTTTGCTCTTCACACGGGGTATGTGGCAGAACGAGAACATCACGGTGTCCAAGCAGCGCTTCATGGTGGAGGACTGGGGACCAAAGTCCTCATGCAGCTTCATCACCTTCGTCGGTGTGGCCTCGCTCGTGCTGTCTGCTGTTCAGGCCTGGAGGCTGCTCTTCCTCATCTGCAAAGGCCATGACGAGTGAGTGTCTTTACATTTCACCTACATCTCCTGTAAAATATGACTGAGATTGATGCATTAAGTATGTTTGGGATGCACAAAAGACCAAACTGGAGCACATTACACTTAATAAGCTTTACTATAATAAGTTTTACTTTACTGTAATAAGCTTTACTATATAGTAAAAGACACAGATGAACAGTGTCATTAAAGATCATGCAATATTTGATCCAATATTTTTTTTTATGCTGGAAACCTTGTATACCATGATTCATCAAATCACCCACAGGAACATATGGAGCATCTGTGATTATTTAAACACATTATTTATGCTCACAGCACACAATAAAAAAAGGGTGTAAGAGAAGAAAGTTTAAATACATTTTGTTATTTACGGCATCATTTATTTCACATAGAGATGAAGTGCCTTAATCTAGCATCCATGCACCTACTCAGTATGCAGCTGTTCAGTATTGTTAATTGTATATTTAATTATGTGATGGCAAATCAACAGCACCAGACTGACACATCAGAGGGAGAGAGTGTGTATTCTATTGTTGGATATAGTCATAAAACATGTCTGTTGTTCTTTCAAACGCAGGTCTTGTAGATATCTCACAGCTTTCTGAACTTTTGCTTGCTTTTCCACAGCTCCATATTTAATGCCTTCTTGAACCTGCTGATCAGCTTGTTTGTGGTGTGTGCTGTGTTCCTGTCGAGCACCATTGTGACTGTGGGCTTTAACTTGTGGTGCGATGCTGTTACAGAGGGGGGCAGCATGCCCAGCAGGTAAAATAATCTGTCAAGTCTATTTTATGAATTTCAGGCTGCAATGATTAGTCAACACAATCAACTAACCAGTAAAGATTAAACCATTATATTTGGACAACAGAGGCGCTGCTTCTGTTGTTGAACTGTGCTCAAAAAGGAAAAAGAAATTCTGTATGTTCAGTAATGACGGATATAATGCTATGTATCATTTAACACTGCTAAGGCATTTAATGTTTTCCTTTTTATGTTAATGTACACAAGAAACTGACAGTCACATACATATATCATTTCACATACAGAAAGTAAGAAAGTAGCTATCTGATGCAGAATTGGTGAAATTCAACTCCAGTGTCTTGAACATTGATTCATATTTCATATAAATATGAATTTTAATCTTTCAGATATTATGTAGTGTCTGTAAGTGAATGAATTCTAAGGTCTTTAACGGTAGCAGTTTACGTCTTTTTTTCTAGCTGTGAGGATTTACAGGACACTGATTTGGAGCTGGGCTTAGACAACTCTTCATACTATGACCAGTTTGCCATTGCACAAGTATGTGTGATCTGAATATTTTATATGTAATCAGAACCATTGGGTTTAGTATTTATTTGTGTTATACTCTGTTTGTTTGAATACATAATACATGGCACTATTTTCCCCTGTAGTTTGGACTTTGGGCTGCTTGGTTGACGTGGTTGGGTATCACATTCATGGCCTTCCTGAAGGTCTACTATAACTACCGTCAGGAAGACCTGCTGGACAGCCTGATCCACGAGAAGGCGTTCCTGCTGGGCCACTCCTCACGCCGCTGCTCTGACGTAATGGATAAGAAAAGTCCCATGATCTGAATCTCTCTAGAAGCACAGCACATGGTCTGATTGTCTGATTCGAGATGAGACACAAAGCTGACAGGCACTGAAATGATTAGTATGTCAAGGTTGTTTTTGCCACAGACATGTTGTGCTCAAACTGTTAATGCACCTTAAACAGCTCCTGACAGCCTGTCTGTAATCTGTGGGAGGCCAGTAAAACTGAATCAAACATCGACATCTAAATCGACATGTAAAAGGCTGTCTGCAAGCTTACCCAAATACTTCTTTATTAAAAATCTAAATTTAACATTTTATTCATTGCTTAATAATAAATATTAAATGTTATGCATTTGATGTTGAGCTCTTCCCAGGGCAAAAATTCACCAAAATGAAATGAAAGAGATTTTGTTCTTAAGAATGAAAGGTCTAAAAACACTATTGTGGCAAAGAGAATTTTGGCTCTTTTTTGGTCCCAGAACATAGAGATTACTGCAGCCTTGATAGTTATACCAGGGCTTAAAATGTAAGTGACTGACTAATGATCAGTTATAAATGCTATTAAATTATTGTGAAACCTGTTTACGCTAAAATTAATCTAAATATTGCACATGTCCAGTAACACTTACAAATACCATTATATCTTATTGTACTTTTACTTTACTAACCAAAACCTCAAATTTTGGGTACAAATTATTATACTGTATAGGCGTGAATTCTGTAATACGAGTCTCAAAATGAATTCAAATTCAGTTAGTGTTTTCTGTCTACAGTATTTGGTCTAGATTGGTTTACAGTAGATATTTATTTTCTCGGGTTCTGTTCTTATCATTTCATTATTATCTATATGTGTTTGCATATACAGCAAGTGTGATGTATGTAAAGATGAGTACAATCATATAGGCAGTTCAATATAAAAATGTGTCTGCATTACCTTCTTACAGCTTCTAACAAAAGACCATAGTGGACTTATTAATCATATGACATATTTCAAATGAAACAAAATGGGTATTGAAGCAAAAAAAGGCATACAATTGCACAGTGTGTAGTCTTTCAACATTACTTATTTTCTTGCAACGTTTAGGTATTTGCCACCTGAAATCTTGCTGCATGCTGGAATAAATGTGTGTGTGTGCATTTTCAATATAATCAGTTTAAAAATAGCCAAATAATCGTTTGTTGCCTCAATGCCATATTTATATTCTCTGTTCATTTAATTTTAAAAGTGCATGAATAATTATTTGAGCATATCTTTATAACCTGTTATACCTTTGTACTCCATGTCCAATATAAAACACCTGCCATATTTAACTGTGCCCTTTTTTCTTTATATTTTTGCAGTTTGGTGTGAATTAATTTTCTAATTATAGGTTTTTATAACATCTACTTTTCAATTCTTTGTATTTGTTATTGCTTATTATGAAATATCAGAAAATTATTAACAGGATTCACAGAATTAAGTGAATTCAGATGTCAAAACTTTTAAAAATGGGTTAGGAATTAAGAGTACATCTAATTCATTAAGATATAACATTTCCTTGTGTTCCTGATAACTGTAATGTAATTACTTATCTAATTACTCTTTGAACCTCTGATCTACTCAACTCTTCTCTAATATACAAAAGACCAAAAGAAAGTGTTTAGTGTTTAAAGTGTTAACCTGCCAGAAGCCACCAGAACAGCTATAATGTGCCTTGGTATAAATTCTACAAGGTCTCTTGCACTATACTGGGTGACTGAACATTATTCTTCCAAAACTATTCCCTCGGTTGGCATTTTGTTGATGGTGTTGGTGAGAGCTGCCACTAAAATCTCTCGCAGGTGTTCATATAATGTATTTTATAGCTACCAATCACAGTGAGGTAATAAGTGAACAGAAGTCTGTAGAATGGATGAGAAATTCTTCATGCAAGATAGAGATAGATAATTAGGCAATTACTAATTTTGAATGCTAAAAAATATGTTTATAAATAAACGATTAGTTAAAACATCAGATGAGTGACAATAATACAACATTCAAATGCCTCAATTTATTTAAAATTGGTTATTTAAAAGTGTGTGTGTGTGTGTGTGTGTGTGTGTGTGTGTGTGTGTGTGTGTGTGTGTGTGTGTGTACACTGTGCCCTGTAATGAAACATTATCCTACCCAGGGTGTTTTCTTGCCTCCTGCACAGAATTCCTGGGATAGACTTTGGATGATAAAGTGTTTACTGAAAGTGAGTGAGTAAATAAAACATGTACTGTAGCAAATGAAAAGTGCTAGCATACATCATCTCTCTGGTTGCAATGCTGTTTATTTGATGGCTTTTATTGATGACCTGTTACAATTTGATTTAAACGGAGAGAAAGGAGAGAACCTTAAAAAGGCACTTCTATTAAAAGCATTCTCATACAGTGTCACTAATGTAAAGTGGAGAGGAAAAACTCCCAAACGAAAACAATCCTGGAATATAAAGCGAGAATGTGCTCTGTCTGATGAGACTTTAGAGCAAATAAAGAATCAAATCATCTCGAGTCAGTTCCCTTTTAAATGAACATTGTCTTACAGTATATTGCCTTGAAGATCTGAAGTTTAAGTACAAACCATTTGGTTTGAATTTTCTTCAAACATTACACATGCACAGTTATTTAGCTGTGCTATACAATGAATAATTATGCGCTGTATATTGTTTAGCTTTTTATGCATAATTATGTACAAATGTATATAATTATTTTTCAGAATGATTTTCAGATATGGTATGTGACCGAGACAGTGATTAATTTCCTCACAAATGATCTCACAGTGGTTTTATTTTCTGCATATCACAGTACCTAATGAATTTGTTCAACATTTAGTTTAGTGTGTAACCAGAGCTACACCCACCAAGCAGCATGATATAGTACAATTACCTAGACGAATAAGAGAGGAAACACATCTAATGTCCAGCATTAATCTGTAGCAGGGCCCCAAAATGCTAAAGGACATTTTATTGCTTGAACATTTGATCATAGTTGGTACTGAATGCCTATTTATATCTGTTTACCACTGACTTTTAAAGGGTTTAAAATCGCCTTTAACATAAAATAAAACATTATATAATTAAAATCACAGAGAATGAGGTCAATTAAAAATTATTAAAAAAAGGAAAAAGTTCAAAATACAAAAATATTAAAATAAATAGAAGAATTATACCCACCCAAACCACACACACACACACACACACACACACACACACACACACACACACACACACACACACACACACACACACACACACACACACACACACACACACAGACAGACACACACACCAGCTGGTTCTTTCACAAATAAACTCAAAAGAGAAACATAGAAATAATTAAAAACTACTCTGGATTTTTGTAAAATAAAAATTTCCATGCCCTTTGAGTAATGAAGTAAATCTGACTTGGCAGAAAATATGGCTGGCTACACTGTGAAACAGTTTGTTTCCCTTTTTTAGTAAACATTTGTGCTTAACATTACGCCAAAGTCTGATCATTTGAAACTGAGTCATATTGAGTATTGAGTGATTCTATGTACATTCAAATACACTATGAACTACCTATCAATATTTTCTATTTACAAGTGTAACTATTCAAAGTATGTCGGATTAATGGTGAAATAAATAATAGAGTTTTGCATTCTATATAGACAGCTGCAGTAAATACAAAAAATATTTGGTGAGATGTGTGTGATTTATGGAGAAGCATAGCTGCAAAAGTGCATCTGTGTAATTATGTGGGACATTCATCATACTCAGTATATTAATTTAAAAAATGATCAAAAACTTCCTACTAAATCTAGCTTTAATACAGTAAGATTTTGTTTGAATGTTCCTATGAGCAGTCTTTGAATAGGTGGTAACAGATATTATTAAAAACAAGTGCTACAAGGGCATATATATAAATTGGAAATGTATCTGCCTTACAGTTTAAATAAGAATATGGCATTGAATCATAAAGGGCATAAGAATGCCATCTGTGGATGGCGTGCAAATCTCTACATGTTTTTCATAAGTGGATTTTGAAGGCATTTTCAGTTTCAGTGGGGACCATCAAATAAAGGGTCTTACTTTAAGTGCTCATTATTCCAAAGTTCTTCCATGAAACCATGAGTCTCAGTTTTGTAGTCTATGCTGTGCCATCGCTTGGCTTTCTGTATTCATGGGAGCATGGCTAGAGAACAGTGATGCCACTGGTAGTCTGATCTAATCACTGCATGGTCAGCCAGATCCAGCAGCCCCACAGGATTTGTTTGAACCTCAGCAGATAGACAGCGAGTGCTGCCTGTAGTTCCTCACAGGCTCGATGGGGCCGACGGCGGTGTGTGCAGTACAGAGCTAAACCCAATGCTGAAAGCAGCAGGAACAGACATGTAAGCAGGGCCAGATGAGGTCGGCTCTGAGACGAGTCATATCCTGCAGACGGCAGAGAGCACAGAGGTAATAAGCAGCAACTCTCAGCTATTTAACTGGAAAACAAGGTGAAGTTCAGGTGTGCACATGCACTTATTTTTGACAACAGAATGTGTCAGTGCAAGATGATCTCATACGTCATGCACATTACATTAATAATCACTGTTCAACGACACAATACACAATACACTCACCTCCCAAAGAGTCATAGTACGGAATGTCTGGGAATCCAAAGTAATGAAAAAGCACTTTAGGTTTGGATTGTTTTATCTAACTATTAGATTTTCAAAGCTTAGATAAAACATGCCTAAAGACAACAGCAGCTGGAAGAACAATATTCATCAATCACAGTGTAGTCATGTTGCCATTTAAATTGAATGCCTTTGTAAAATATCAAAAAATAAAGAGATATATTACAGGCACACAAAGAGAAACATGAAAGCTCTGTGTATTCCTAAAGAAGAAACAGCTAGCACATTAGACCAGACTATATATTGTCTTCCTGTCATAAAAATAATAGCACAGACTACACTACATAGTACCTCATTTGCATGTATAATTGCATGTATAATTAATTATGTTTGTAACTCACTTGGACATGTACGTGTGCTATTGAACCTGGTAGATTTATTAAATTCTGTCCCACAGGCAAAGATCTGTCACAACACCTTAAATTACTTTACTTATTTTCTAGTTTCAAGACTAGTTCTTAATAATATAGCTCTCACTTTAGAGTGAATTGCAGGTCTTCAGTTTAGTCACTTACCATGAACAGTAATCTCTGGCTCACTGAAACGAACGCGCCTCTCTGTTTTCCGTCTCTGACTTAAGAATGGTTTGTTGGTCCTCTTTAGGATGGAGGTGGGGATCTTACTGTCGACGACCTATAGCCAGGGATATGAAAATGATTCTTTCTTGGTGCATGAGCTATTATTTAATTCACTCCCTTATTAACCAACAGTGCAAACAACAAATATCATTACCTTTGGTTTTGAAGTGTCTGATGGAAGATGTGGGTATTTTCTGTGCAAGTGCTCAGAGTCTTTATCACTGAGGGTGAAACCATTGAGTGTACTGTTGTATGACTCAAAGGCTGAGGATGATTTTGACATAGCTGACATGTACTGACCCAATGAGTCTGTAAAATGAGAAAGTAGTATTGAAGCACTTTTAGTTCATTATTTAAAGCACAATGCATACAGAAACATTTTTATGAGCAAAAGCTTTCCCTGTCAGATTTTTATATATATTTTCAGCTGAAAAGGTATTGTGTAAAGTCTTTGAAAGAATGTTGGTGTTCAGCTGTATTCAAATTATGTGCAAAAGCCTGGACTGTGTTTTCCAGGACTTCATCACATCACATTGGACACGTTGACATGAAAAAAACGTCAGGAATCTTCTGGAAAATGAAAGTTTACTAGTAAGTAATTGTCAGGACTCAACCCGGACTTTTGGCCACGTGCTGTTTTTGTTTACCTTCTTCGTCACGTGTCTGCCCCGCCTTCGTCTGCCCCTCCCTGTCTTCACACCTGATCCTTATTGTGTCATCGTGTCTTTTTATATTTAAGTGAGCCGCGTTGCCGAGTGCAGCGCGGAATCATTAGTTACGTTTACCCCTCGTCATGTCTAGTCTATGTTACGTGTCTTCATTTGTATTGCTTTTATTATCGTCTTTATGTCGTTGTCTTTATCATTTATTAAACCCCTTTCCTTTGAAGCTATCCTGCATACGGGTCTGTCTCCTTCCGCTTCCGGTTGTGACAGTAATGCAATGTAATGACTAAAGTAATATATAGTGTACACAGTAATTAATGTGTGACTGTTCTTTTTCTTCACTTTAAATCCCAGCAAGTCTGCCAGAGGTCAGCTATTTTTGTATTCCTCTTGTGTAAAGTTTGTGATCTTTGTAATAAGCAGAGGATGTGGCTAATATACTCTCATTTTTCAGCAGGCTGTACCTTCTGCACCTGTACCAAGATGCTGAGCTGTACAGAAGATGCTGCACTGAAAGTGTTTTCTTAAAAAAGCTTGACTCAGTAGCTCAGATGAACATAAGCTATATTTTTTTATAACCATGTGGAACAGCATCTGGCATGCCTCCCAGCATAACAGAAACAAGAAGCATTGCATTTCTCCCCTTAAATCTTCAAAAAGCTACAGTAGAAAAACAATATGACCAACATAAAAAATAAAAAAGAGGAATACTTCTTCTAATTTTGTTTACATCAGTAGATCTATTTTAGTTAATTAAGTCAATTTTTTAAAAAGGTAATGATATATTTTATATATTTTAATTACTCTATTGAAATGATAATAAACTGGGATTTAAAAAAAACTGGCATTTTAATAAAGGGGAATTTTAGTTTTAGTTTGAACAATTAATGTAGCACGACAACATTTTAACTTCCTCCAGCAGCTTATTGTACCTGTGTATTCAGTCTTGCCAATCTCAGCATAGACAGTGCCCAGTAGCTCCAGGCTCCTGGCTGTAATGGGGTGATCATTACCAAATGCTCGTTGGTGTATTTTTGTGGCCTAAAACAAACAGAGACAATATAAAACCTGTAATAATACTACTATTACTTCAGGGTTTATTTACTGGTACTTCATGCAGGTACCATGACATACATACATACATACATACATACATACATATGTACATACATACATACAATACATACATACATACTATACATACATACATACATACATTACATACATACATACATACATACATACATTCATGCATACATGCATACATACATACTATACATACATGCATACATACTATACATAAATACATACATACATACATACATACATACATACATACATACATACATACATACATACACACCTTGCCGCTGTACTCTAAAGCAAGATGGGGTCTGAAAAGAAAACATTTTGTTTAAGGAAATAAGGGACAATAAAAAACATTCTCATAGAAAAATAAGTGTACATTAAACAGTACTGTGAATATACACCCTGAAGACTCCTATGTTGTCATTGTCTAGGGTTCATAATGTGATTGTGTAAGTAAAACACACATGGTAATCACTTCATTGTCATAAAACAGTCAAAATTGACACAAGCAGTGGTGTATACTAGAACAGGTTAGTCATATTTTTTATATTGAATCTACAGTGGATAAGGTTTTTAGTTAAAAAGACAACCATTACAACGACTACACAGTCATAAGGAAAGAAAAGTCTATAATATGGTGTTTCTGAGCTGCTGTGAGTCACTCTTATAGATCTGAAATGTAATTCACTGGCTGTGCTTTGTCTGGAAGGTCAGGTTAGATTTAACAGAAAATGTGTATGCATTAGGCAAGTATGATTACAGGGTAACAGACTAAAGCCTTCAGCCAAACATATTTGAGAGAGAGAGAGAGAGAGAGAGAGAGAGAGAGAGAGAGAGAGAGAGAGAGAGAGAGAGAGAGAGAGAGAAAAGTCTAAAGAAGGTTTCTGCAAAAGTATGGTATGATCTGGTATGATGGAGTTCTGGTAAGGCATTTATTCAGTTGTTAAGCTGTTATAGCATGAAAACTCATTATTGTCAGCTAGTAGCTTGTGCTTGTAATTATAACATTGTACAGAACAGCAAGATTTGGCAATACTGTAGAGCATTAAACTGGTGATGAAGGCCATATGTTGCTGATACAAATAACTCAGCATTTAGGAAACACTCAACTGAATTCAACAAAGGCCTCATTTCAGGTCATCCCTGAGAAAATTCTGAATGATCTTCTTATAATGTGAGAGAGATTTATACAGTAGCATTTTCTATTACATCATAGCACAACTTTACACTATATATTTATAGTGCATGATAAACTGTATATGTAGTGTATTTAGATGTTTGTATTTGTATATTTGGGCACCAAATGCACCAAAAGAGTGTCATGGACTGGAATGGACAAAAATAACATGAGACTAAAAATAGCATTGCAGTAGTTCATTTAAAAAGATTACATCTAATCCATGGTGGAAACTTGGCAATGTGATCTGGCACACTTACATACATACAAATACCTTCTGTAAAAGTACAACAACAAGGCTTTGCATTGTCAGGTATGTGCTTCTATTTCAGTGTATTATGAATCCTAAAACACATGCAATTTGATTCCAGCTGACATGTCTAATAGAGGCCATGCAGATTAGCTAGATTAGTTTATATTGTTCTGTAAGTCACTTTGAATATAAGATTGTCTGGTCAATGACTAAATGTAACTGTAAATGTAGAGGCAGTAGGATGTGTGACCTTTCACAAGGACAGGACATCTCCATGTTTGATGGCAATGTAGGGCGATGTATTAGATAAACACTGCCCAGGTTATTTGATACTCTAATTTCCATCACATTTGGTTTGTGAGTCTTTCATAGGTATACATGGTATGCACACATTGCTGTCTTATTGCTGTCTATGGAATACTCTATATCCTTTTTTAAAATGCATGGTTAAGGCCTATCACGTCTGCATTTCACCTGTACATCTGCTCTTTCTCTGCGAGGCTGATTTCAAAGTTGTTATTCTTTAACCCTAATCCAGTTTCACTTAGTAATGGATTGGTGTCAGTTTGCTTGGTTTTGGACTGTTCATGTGGGACATGTGATCGGCAGTTACACAGTGGCTCTCAGAAGAGAATGCCTTCAGTGAGGCAGCACCGCTAGCCATCGCTTCACTGAAAGATTCAAGAGGCTTATTCACCCTGTGGGGTGAGCAAATAAAATTGTGTGTGCATATTGAAGGATGGCTTTAGCAATCCTACAAATGTTTGCAGTTCGCTACACCTGAGCCAAGTGCTGATGATGTCAGACTACCTTTTCTATTTTTATCAGATGCAAATTGAGATAAAACTGCAGGCACAGAATGGGCCGACTCTAAAAGTGTCTCACTTCACCAATAGCTGACTGCAGTTCCTGGAATCAACACACAGCTGCAGTAGTAAAAATGCTAAGAACGTACAGTATGTTTTTGTGATTTTTTTTTAAACACAACACATGGTCCTTCTGACTTTAAAGAAACACCACCCTTAACAGTTCATAAGAAAATTCCGCTGAGCTGGAGTGTTTATGTTTGGAGAGTGAAACTGAAAATAAAGGTACCTGCTTTTTCAGCGTGCGTGAACAACCTGAATCACTGCCCTTTTGTGCTTTCCACTGTTACCTGACCCTCTGTACCTAGGCTAAGATTAAAAGATTACAATGCAAATACTAACATGTATCCCTGTGTCCTTGTTCACATAAAACAATGATTGTTTTCAAACTCTAGCTCAAGAAAAAAAAATTTATATCACAGTTTATATATATTTAATGTCAGCTGAATTATTTTAGCGTCAGTTCTGCATCCTCTGCAGAATAATGTTAAATGTTACAAAAAGACTAAAGTCTGTAGTCAGTGGCAACAAAGGTGGGCATAAGCATGGATCCCTGTGTCCAAGTGTAAAGTACATGGTGGCCATAAAAGTTCTCCCTGGCTATGTTAATCCCTCTGAGGAAACAGGATACCAGTGTGAGGGTGCCCTAGTAACACCTGAAGCCTGTGAAGTCACATAACACTCATCACTTTCCTGTCTTTTTAACCTTTGTGGTTCAGTTTAATCAACCATTTTCCATTTTCCATACATACACACACACACACACACACACACACACACACACACACACACACACACACACACACACACACACACACACACACACACACACACACACACACACACACACACACAATGCTCCATGACACACAACAGTAATTGTAAAAGGAAATCTAAAATCTTTGTATAACATATTAACTGGTTGTTCTTAAGTCCTCAATGTGCTCTAAATGAATGCGGTGAGTTTATAATAAGCAGAAACATGTAGAGACTGAAACCTGTTTAGCCAACAGATAAAGACTCTTACGTTTTAACAGTGAAACATAAATGTGATGTTACAAATGCATAATTAGTGCTAAAGTGCAAATATCTTTGCCTTTTACAATTAGATTATCTCTACACTGACTGAATAAAAGAAATCAAATTATAACATTTCTCACTATTCCTTAATTCCTATATGTAATTTAGGGATATAGACTAAATTAAAAGAACAGTGTTAAATTTTAAATGTAACAGTATTTAAAATCGGTTAATTTACATAAAAATGTTAATATATGGTGTAGTCAAATCTGTTAGTAGTGTTATATGGGGTATCCGATCTGTTATAGCTGTAAGTGTAAGGCTAAAATGCTCAAGTGATTTAGAAATACTTAAAGATAATAATAAAACATAGTGTAGCACAAAATAGGACAAAGCAGACCCTAGTACTCTACACTAGATACACATAGGACTATAATACACATAGGACAAAATTCTGACTTCCTATTTTACAAATTATTCACCACATATCCTTTGGGACTCCACTAAACCATTACTATCAGTAGAGCGTTTTCTGTTAACAGCCGTTTAATGATGTAAATTTAAATTGATGGCTCTTCAATAGATTTTTCTGATTTCTATCAAAACACAGAAACATTTCAAATAATAAAATAATGATATATAATGAAGAAAATGGTACAACATCATACCCTTTACACAAATAGACACATTATACACTTTCATCTGAACGATGGTTAGAAAAATTTGTACCTTTTACTCATGATGCAAAGCTGGGCCAGCCTTTCAAGATCCTGGGCCTGCGAGGCCTGTGCTGATAACTCCTCTTGGGAGAACCATCCTGGAGAACCCAGTGTACTTTCCTCCTGAGTGCCTAGTACACAAACATCAAGTTAGAAAACCCAAGCCAGTATGCCACGAAAGCCAGAACTCTTCAGCGGTCTGAGGACACGCCACACGAGCACAAGAAGGAACCAGACTATGTAGAAATAGAGAGAGGGAAAGGAAGGACAGGACACCTGATTTTGCCACACCCAGATATTCAAATGTTCTTAGGCACACATGGTCACACACTTAGCAAACACTACTTCAAATACTATCAAGAGGGAAAGTAAGAATAGAATACTGGTAAAAACCAACAACATACATTTTGAAGAATATGTCAGGTTGATAAAAAAACTAAAAAAACCCCCAAAACTTTAATATCTTAAAATAAACTACTTGTAAACTTTTAAAACTTTAACTATATATATACTATATATATTTATGAAACGTTATATGTTAACTCTATGCATGGTTGTCCAACCAGGCTTGAAAGGAGAAAGTAATATTGTTAACTATATAAAATAAACAGAAAAGAAAAAATTGCAAACATTGCATAGAGTTGCCAAACTAGAGAGCTCCAAACAGCAGGCTTCTGTAAATATGAGACTCAAGAGGCAGCAGATCTTTATCGTGACACTACTCACTGGAGTCTCATTGAGTAAAACAGCAGTCCTCTCTACAGGGAGGCAGTCACAGCAATACAATTGGCAAGTGCTGAGTCAGGCTTCAGTATATCCCAGACTCCAACGGCTCTTGAATGAAATGAGAAGACTAGCCATTTATCCGTCTGTGGTGATGCACAGTTTCTTTCTGAACACACACACAAGCTGCGTGCTGCTTCAGCAACATCAGACAACTAGGACAACACCACGCTGACATGCATCAGACGAGGAGACAAATGGCTTTTCTTGCTCAGTAAATTATGATGAGCGTGGGCTAAATGCACTGTTGCACTCTACAGGGAGTTAAAACTTCCCTTTTTTTTAAAGTTTAAATGCAATAATTTACATTGCCATTCTAGTGAATGCATGCCCATCAACCCCAAAAGCATCGTTATGGTTCTTTTTTAACAGACTATTTAAGTCTGTAATACAGTATTGGCATTCCCATAATAAAATGTTTTAAATAAGCTTAAACCATAACAATAAATGATCCTTAGAACCAGAGAGAACTATGAAGGAGTTGCTGGATGAATCATTAAACTGACTTGCCTGTGCTTCTCTGTAGAGCCGTGAGTTCGATCAATGCCACCTCATAGAACATCTTCTCTGCCTGAATGAACTGCAGTGCTTTCTCATCTGTTTTATATGAGTCAAGGAGCAGACTTGCTTATCATGAAAAGTGCTGAGTTGTTAGGACATACATCCAGGCTCTTAAAATCAATTTAAATAAATAAATAAAAACATTCACAGCTACTACATGTGATGTATTGTTCCAATACAATTCTTTCTCCGATGAAGCAGTGGAGCTGCTTTTCTACACCTCAGAGAGGGTTGTGATTGGGCAGTGTTGTCTGCACCATAGAAAGACATAAAGCATGTGCTGGAACTATTACCAGACACTATTAATAGACATAGTATTTAAAGTGTATTTACATAGACAAAGGCAGGCAGATGGGACAAAAATAAATCTCTTTGTAAGAGAATAGTGTTTGAGCATAAGGAAAATATACTTAAAATAGATATGAATTGGCTAGTAGTAGGTTTATATTACTAGAAAAGTTTCTATTTTGGTATGGCATGTTATGAACATAACTTGATTATTAATATCTGGCACTGTTATGTGTACAATTGCATACCTGTGCTATTCACTGAGGTCGACTGTCAATGCCAAGTAAAATCATTCCAGGCAACTTAGCATTCTATCAGACTGGAAAAATGTGACAGAAGGATAATTACAGCATCTGATTCCAAGATAGCACCACTGATCTTTCAGATGTCTGACTCATAGGCAAACACTCAGAGCTAAGCAACCACCAGCACCGATGCCACGGCATGTTAGCAGATCCCAGCTGTCCTAAAATTAGGAATGTGATTACCCTGTGTTTAATCTAATATGTGACTCGTCATTAGAGATTGTTTGTGTCGCTCTTGCCAAAGTGCTAATATAAAATGGTCTTTATACTGAATTTTGACAGTCTGTATATTCCCAGTTTCTTCTATTATAATGAATCGATGGCTATCACAATCACATGTGTATGCAGATTCAAATTGTGCACTAAATATTGTGCTTCAAATTATTGTATCTGTATATTATTGTAGCTTTGCTCTAGAAATTTGCCCGTGGTTGAGGTGAAATGATAATCATATGAACATTCAGCCAGTCTTAATAAAACCTACACACAAACATTAAAATCAACCTTGCTACACACAGTCAAGGTAAAGTACAGTATGCTCATGGTTAGTTGTGTCTTCTATATTAAGGGCCTTACTGTTCCAACCAAGCAGATTATTAGAGTTTATCTGAGATTTTACTTAGACTTTTAATCAGACAGAGAACCAATAAGGACTGCACTGCACTGGATATAAAGAAATGATCTGGGAAATGAAGGTAGGGCAAATGTTGATCATTTTTGATTGCAGGTTAATGGCATGAAAAGTGAAATCATCTCCTTTGAGTGCTGGAATGTTTAAGGTCTATTTGCATCCAGGGCTATACACAGACACAAGAGAGGTTTTGCTGTAGATCTGATATGCTCTTCTTTAGATTTTTTGTTAAATGAAAACAAATGATAAACATCTACATATAATTTTAAAAGAGAATAAAACAAGACAACAACATTCCAGTCAACGCATAAAGATGAATGGATGTGTACACTGTAGACCACAATAAGTGATTTATTTCCTCCTCAAATAATTCAAAATGATTTATTGATTTAATGTAAACTTTGACAATTTTCTCTGGGACAAATGCACAGTTAAGTATATGTGAGTGTTGGAGTACACAAAGGTTTTGCAGAGTTGTGTGTGAATGCTAAAATGCTCTAGGCCTTAATTTATGTCACCATAGTGGATGAGAAGAAACCCAGAGGAATACTACATGCTCAACATTTCTTAACCTTTTCAGGAAAGGATACAATTCTTCTCATCGATGAAGAGCTCAGCAATCTAACAGAGAATACAAAAACACATACAACTTTATCTAACATCATATACTAAACATCAAAACCTATGATTTAAAAAGAAATGTAGCCACACTTCTCTTCCAAGACAAAAAGTCTGTGTAATTCTAGTGACTCTTGTACTAGTATTCAACACTGCAGCACTAGTGAATTCAGCAGAAGTGAGAAACATTAAGAGCTTGTTTGTGTGACCAGACTCTGTGTCATGCCACACATTCTTTTATGCTTAAGTTACTGTTTATTGTCTCCCTATTTCCTGGGACACTTGGAAACGTCCACACAGGCTATGCTGATTAAATATTATCAGAGAATAGAGCTATTATTTGAATGAGTGACATCAGACAGTCACTTTAAAGTCTAGATTAGACAAGGGCATTTTCATGTGAAGACATAAACAGTAGCGTGAAATGTTAAACGGAAAGTCCTATTGGATAATGCTGGATCATGTGGCCGTGTGTATTATTAAAACTGAATACTTGTACAAAGAAAAAAAAAACATTTTACTTCTAACATTTTTATTTAGACCTTTAAAATACTTTTCTTTTCAAATCCACACAAGGACTGTATTTTATACATCAATCAAATTTCAGTTTGACATCAGTTTGACATTTTCATCCTGATTCATCTGTAATGAACTTCTAGTAATGGACAAGCCACCAGACTGAGGTGTGAAACTTGAGGATGAGCGTCTCTGATCCCACTTCTGTAAAACTCAGTAAGATCTTGACACTTTATCTCAGTAGTATAATTTCTCAGTGCTTTGTCCACCTCTGATCCAGAAGTACAATCATTAGTTACTTACAGTGACAATTAAACTAATCACACAATAACAGACATGCAATGTGTTTTAAAATGTCATTAGCTGTATGCACATATGTTACATGTTTGTCATTAATGGTGAATGCTTTCATTAGCAATGTTATAGCACTAACCTGATTTATGTTAGTGTGCTATTACATCAATACACACTGCATACCATCCATGACTGTTTGTGTCCTGATTGCTAATGGACCTCTGTTCACTGACTGTGTTTAAATGCTCAGCACATTCTCATGCCTGTCCCTGTGTATGCAGACTGAGCCATCATGCCATACACGCAGAGATGAATCTAGGTCACATATGACATCTTTGAGTTGTGCATAACATTTACATTACAGTAGCTTTTTTTAAAAAGAAACCAATACAAATCGCTCTGGAAAAGCAATAGCTTATGATTATTCTATACTACACATTTGTGTCCTGCTGTAGAAGTGTAGAGTTAATGAATGCAGTCTGCATATCCTGATGCATTCTGATGTGAAGCTCTGTCCTGCAGGCTGAGGCTCACCTGATGCAGGCAGTTTGGCAGCGAGTGAAAGCTCTGCACATGGGTCAGCCCCAGTAGGCAGCTAAGGAAGCACTGCAGAGCCGCCCTGGAGTCACCCTCCTGCTGGAAGCGCCTGCCCTGCTCGAACAGGCCCTCACGGCCCCCGTTCAGCATCCCTTGCTTGGCACTACCCACCTCTGTGCACGGCCACGCGCGTTCATGCAGCACCCAGCAGATGCACCTCCCATCTGAGCTGCACAAGCTCTCAGTGCCATGTATGACGATACAGCACTGCAGGCATGTGGAGAGGACAGGGGATGAAAAGACACTGAAAAAAATACAAGAGCAAAGACTGAAAAGAGTGGGTGGAGAGATCACAGCTGCCTCTTCTAACAGCTATTCTGTAAGACTCAAGGTTAGGTAGCGTGGGCGAGCGACAGCGAGGGAGGGAGGTAGAGAGAGGAGAAGGGAGGGAGGCAGTAAGAGAGAAAAGGGGGGATGGAGGGGGGAATGGATGTTGAGGGAGAGAGAGAGGGAGAGAGGGAGGGAGGAAGGGAAGGTAGAGGGAGATAGGGGGAGCTCTGTTCTGTCTCCACCCACACTTTCACACTAGCAGCGCCTGGACTGTAACAGGGGTTTTAATCGTACCGTACAAATACTGCTATGTGCTCTGAATATACTAGACATCTTGGCATGCAGGTATTAGTCCCACGGTTAATTTTTAATTTAGTTATAAATTGTTTTATGATAGTAGATTTTATTCACCTTAACAATATACTTACATATAGATTTTGTATACAATTAAATACAGTTCTACAAGTTTGACAATAGAAGGTAAAGTTGCTTCACTTAAAATAATATTAACTATCCAGTGGCAGCCAGAAGACAACGACTTCCCTTCTGAGTCTGTTTTATTTTATCATTTTTTTTCTAATGTCCTGTCAGAGATCTTTTCTTTGCCCTGATTGGCTCAGTGGTCCCAGGATTCAAACTCAGACCCTACAGTATGTAGACAGACAGACAGACAGACAGACAGACAGACAGACAGACATTTAGATAGATATATTTGACCAATTACCCATAACATATAGTGAAAACAAGAAGTCTTAAGACTACAAATACAGTCATAATCTCTAATCACCTATCTTAGCTCACTTGTCACTTAGCTCCTCATGTCAATTAGTTCAACTCCTATAACTGCCTGATAAAGGTTTTATATATAAAAGGAACTGAAATGTACTTGGGTGGTTGACAATTTATCTGAATATAACTATTTGTGGAAAACACTGATGTGATGAAGGTTTAGCAGGCAGGTTAGTGTGACTAAACCCTTCCAGTATCTACATGATAGACTGCATCAAAACACCTAGAGTTTTCACTGCTTAAAAATAGAATTCTGTGTAATAGAGCTACTTACAAATGTGTTTATTCTGTTATTATGTGCTAAAGCTTTAAATGTGGCTCCAAATACAGCTTGCGATATTGACATCCTGTGACACACACACACACACACACGCACACGCACACGCACACGCACACGCACACGCACACGCACACGCACACGCACACGCACACACACACACACACACACACACACACACACACACACACACACACACAAATGCACCACTCTGTTTTCTCTTTCACTGTGTTCCTTGGGTCCAAAATTAATAGGAAAAAGAGCAAAGAAAGAAGAAATGTGAACATGTGAACTTTTAGGGACAGTCATCAACAGTACTTTGCCCACAAAGTGCCATTCTTCGAGTTGTTTATTTCCTGCTAAGCGTTTTTCTGTGCGAGAAAAAAAATAATCAGATGTAACATACAAGTATGCCAGATTAACCATCACCCTTTTGACTCATTATTAATGCACACCCTCACTAGTGATGCATTACAGCTCTTCATAATGGCATGAATTAGCTTATTGTGGACAATTAGCAAAATGTCTTGTTGTCAAAGAAATTGAGTCACAGGTTCATGATTAGAGGAAAAGAAAACATGCCAAGTTTCTGACAGATTGCAAAGTGTTTTTTTCACTGTGAGATTTCACACAAGATGTGATAGTAATCAGTCACTCTAGAATAGACTAGAATATAAAATAGACTAGAAATGTTCTTTTATTAGTAGGATTTGGTATGATTCAGCAAAAATCACCTAACCTAGCACCATATATGCACATCCTGTCCAGCTTTATTAAGTATAGCCTAACATTAATGCTGTTTGGTTTATTTCAATGATGATACCTTGTATGATCTTGAGATGACAAACAGGCTCTATGTAATTTTGTTGATAGTGCACAAAGATGCCATTGTGTCAGGAAGACCATGTTAGGATGTGGTCTGTATTGTGTACAAAGCCACTGTAAGTGTTTTTTGTTAGATGAGGATTTTGCAGAATCCCCTGGCGTTCCTATTTATGTCACTTGTAACTTTTCTGCTTGAACATGCATGCATGTGCATGCCTGAGGCCAGTATCAGTTTTGCCTTTCATATTTACTGTCAATGCGTTATTACAATTCTTCTATAATGTCTGTTATGTGTAAGATGTATTTGTTATATCTACTTCTGATAGGATAGTCAATGATGTTTATATCAGACTTGCTCATTGGGGATAAATACAGTACAAACACACTTGAATATATCTAATATTAATCTTGAATTTTTCTATTATATTAATCTTTATATTAACTTTTTGTTTTATGTTTATGTTCAGTAAAGCTGCTTTAAGACAATGTCAATTGTTAAAAGCGCAATACAAATACATTTGAATTTGAATTAATATGTTTATATAACATATAGGTCTATATGTTCTGACACTATAGAAAAAATAATGCATTTCTGGCTGTACTGAAAAATGTTATGATTTCACGGTAATTGTCATTATATAAGGCATAATACTACTCTTATTTATTCCTCTTCATATTTCATATTATGTCTACTCTTTCTACTGTCTTCTATACTTACATGCATTACTGTTACACCTCTGACATTATCATTTCTCCTGAAATCTTCTTCCTACTAATCATTCTTTCTCCCCCATTAATATGTTATAATGTAATATTTATATTATGCAATGTAGCAATAACTAAACCTGTGCCATAATCTTTTTTTTTTTCTTTGCATAAAACTCTGACATCCTTATTGGTTTTCATTGTCATAGAGAGATAAACTGTTCATTGGCATTCTCTACACACTAGCCTCATCTAGTGGACATTTAACACAGCACACTGGGACACACCGAACATGATATATTTAGAGATATTTATAGGTAAAAGATTTTGATCTCCTTTGCTTAGAATATTCTATAATATCTCAATATATTGCTTGTTTATTTGTCTTTTCTTTTTGTAGCATGTCATCACATATTTTGAAACTGAGCATTGCTGAAGATGTGATCATTGCGGCTTCATCATCTTAAGTTACACCTTCTGAAAGCAGGTGAAAAATTAAAAAAGAGACAAATATGGCAAGCTGGACAAATACAGTCCCAAAAACTAACTCCTCTCTTTTCAGAGCCTGAAATTTTACAAAAAAAAAAACAACAACAACAACAACAAAAAAAAACTAAACAAATAGAAAAATAAAAAGGTATATTCTTGCAGGATTGTTATTTCACAATTATAATAGACAACAACAGATCCTAACATCTAACGTCCTCATTTCCAATCCACAATCCTCCTGTCAACACTAATTAGCACAGTATGATATCCACTTTTTTTTCACGCAATACAGCATATCCTGACGAGGGCCTGTTTGTCCTCACACTGGACAAAGAGAGACACAGGTGTCTGTCTGGTGTCTGGCAATACCAGTCTATTCAAGGGTCAAATGGTACTGTCCAGTTTCACCTCAATGAGCTTGGCAACATCAGACAACATTAACATCATTAAACACCTGAGCCTCTTTGTAATGTTCTTACTTCCTAAGGAGATTCAGAGTGTAGGGAATTATAGAGTAAACCAGAACACATGCATAAGTGAGTAAAGTGATCTAATTAACATGATGTTCATGTCTCTTCATAATCTTCATAATCTCTTTCCAAATGTCTAACATAGCTCTGAAAAACTGGAAAAATGACAAAGGAATAATGAATGTCAAATTGTTCAGGAATACTTCACTGAAATTACATTCCTTATATTTGTAAGGACCCTGCTTGTAAGACACAGCTTCCTCACTGCTGAGTGATAACAAGCAGCAACTACAGCTCATTGCATTCGCACTGTCTTTTTCACCCAGCCTTTGCATTACTGTGCAGTTGGGAGGTCTCTCTCTGGCTGATTCTGGCCTGTTAGACTGACTGAGTGGAAAAATAATGATGGTCATATGAAAGGCTGAGTGTGTGGTGCAGATTGTGTGTCTTCAGTTGGAGCCGGAGCTGAAAAGTGCCGAGCAAGAGCTTGCCAGGACTGACAGGTGTCTGAAATCTGTGAAGGCATGGAATGCTCAGATGAATGCGGAATGGATCACACTGAAGCTCAGCAGCTTCTTTGTGCTGTTATTTAAAGGCCCTTTTCTGACTGCATGTTCACTGTGAATGTTCCTTTTATTGTGACAGTCAAAATCATTAAATTAATTATTAGTGTCTGTCATAAAAAATTAGATCATCATAAAAAGAGACCACATAAAATGGAATAAGTATTCATCATCTCACTGTCTGGTTTCTATTTAGCAGTGCTTATTAAACCTAGTAGAAATCTTAGTTATATCATATTGACCGTATGCCGCGATATGTTTTAGAGACGACTTCACTCACTTCACCAATGTGTAAATATAAAAGACTTAATCCTGGTCTTCAGTTTAAGAGAGAGAGAGAGAGAGAGAGAGAGAGAGAGAGAGAGAGAGAGAGAGAGAGAGAGAGAGAGAGAGAGAGAGAGATTTTGTGTGTGTGTGTGTGTGTGTGTGTGTGTGTGTGTGTGTGTGTGTGTGTGTGTGTGTGTGTGTGTGTGAGAGAGAGAGAGAGAGAGAGAGAGAGAGAGAGAGAGAGAGAGAGAGAGGGAGAGAGAGAGTGCATGTGTGTGTGTGAGAGAGAGAGAGATGGAGAGAGGGAGATAGAAGGAGAAAGGGGGAGAGAGAGAGAGAGAGAGAGAGAGAGAGAGATTTTGTGTGTGTCTCTGTGTGTGTGTGTGTGTGTGTGTGTGTGTGTGTGTGTGTGTGAGAGAGAGACGAGGAGAGAGGAGAGAGAGAAGGAGTAGAGAAGAGAGAGGGGAGGAGAGAGGGCAAGGTTGTGTGTGTGAGAGAGATGAGAGGAATGGAGAGAGGTAGATCGAAGGAGGAATGAAAGGGGGGGGGGGGGAGAGAGAGGACGAGAGAGAGAGACGAGAGTGAATGGGTGGGGTGGGTGTGAGAAGAGAGAGAGATGGTGAGAGGAGGCTGACGAAAGGATAGAAAAGAAGAAGAAGAAAAGGGAGAGAGAGAGAGACTGGAGAGCGGGAAGATAGGATAGAAGGAGACGGAGGGAGTGAGAGAGAGAGAGAGAGAGAGAGAGAGAGAGAGAGGATGTGTAATGATAAAACATTTGTCTACATATAAAGCAGCTTAGATATACCACCCAGCAAAGATTAGTCTGACTACACAATGAACACAATGACTGACAAACACAACAGCAGAAGAAGAAAGCCTAAGACGTAAGGGAAGTAAGAGAATTGGAAGTAAGAGAATAAAAACAACTCTGCCATTTATTTGTCTTCTAATCTGGTGGAAATGTAGTGAATAATGAAACAATCTATCCTCGTTCAGGAATTGATAGCTAGACAATGATGACTGCCTATGGCTAATTTTGTGTGTTTGTTGTTATGTGTAATTTTTTTTTTCACTTGGCGCACTATCATAGACTTGGAAGTGGCTAAAGGGTGTTTTGGTGTTTTTTTTATTTATTATTTTTATATAGGTGTTTAACTTATATATTAAGGAGAAAGTGAGTTATTGTGTGCATTGTGTGTATTGATGTGACAATAAAAAGTGACAATAAAAAGTGACTTGACTTGTATTTTGTCTATGCATCTTTGTATTGTGTGTATCTATTGTTTTTTTATGTGTTTTTTTTGTAGCATACTTATTTAAAAACTCTTTTAGGTTAGTGTAAGGGGTTTGAAGCTGATCTTTGAGTGTGTTTATCTTTGTTTGAGAGACTTTTTATCATTGAGTGTGTGTTTTTTCATTTATGGATCTTTGTTTTTTTTCCTGTTCTAGATTAATATTGGTGGCGTGCTGCACTGCTGTACACGCTTCTCTTATGCATTCAAAAATAGGTTATATTAGGGGAGTTAATCAAGCAATAATAACTATGAGTTTTCATTCTCATAACTCTTCTGTAAATCTGAGGGGAAATGATAACAGCAGATAATTATTTCCTTGTCACGCATACAGTACTTGGGATTTGTCCCAAACCACATTTGAATCTACAAAGTAGTGTGTTAGTTAAAAAGGGTGTCATTGCTGTTCAGGCATCCTATTTAGTGTGCAGCATGCAATTTTGGATGCAGCCTTGGTTTCTCATTGAATGTGTATTACTTGGCACTCACAGCCATGAGAAAATTGTACATTTAGCAGCTTTAAATTGTGCATCACTTAACAGCATAGATTCTCCTGTGTAAGCGCTTCAGCCCGTTTCTGTGAATTACCCCAGCCCATCCTATTCCAATGCATTTGCTTTGATAAATGAGTTCTAGATAGAAGCCATCAAGGGCTAACCCTCTCAAACTGTTCTTGCCTCTTGCATATGAGAGCAGTTCGATTGCTAAGGGAATTAACTCACACTGCAATTGGACTCCAATAATGGTTCTGTAGCTTGGGGTAAATTTCTCGGCTCTGACTCTCAGCAGCCGTGTGAGTCAACAGCCCTGTTCAAACTCTGCTAGAGTTGTGTATTGTTTTAGGGAAAATCTAGACAATGCATTGTGACAATGGGCTCTCTCTCTCTCTCTCTCTCTCTCTCTCTCTCTCTCTCTCTCTCTCTCTCTCTCTCTCTCTCTCTCTCTCTCACACACACACACACACACACACACACACACACACACACACACACACACACACACACACACACACACACACAAAAACACTTGCTTGAGAGAGAGAGAGAGAGAGATAGAGAGAGAGAGAGAGAGAGAGAGAGAGAGAGAGAGAGAGAGAGAGAGAGAGAGAGAGAGAGTGGGGGGTGTGACACTCAATTAGATTATACAAATATTTTTCAATATATGTTTTGAATCAGATAATATACAATAATATATCATTGTGCATGATATCATTGTATGTATGTGTCATTATCTGAGTAGTTTAATTATTTAAACTGCAATTGTACTGAGGAGCATCATGGAATTTATATGTGTATGTGAAGCTATATGTGAGTCTGTAGTAGCAGGATTTAATTGTTAATTTGCTAAGGAACATTTCAAATGAAGTGCAACACTAATTGAATACAGCAGGTAGTGTTGCATCCTCACAGTTCCAGGATCCCTGGTTTGATTCTAAGCTCAGATTTATGCCTGGCATTGTCCCTGTGTGGGTTTCCTCCAAGTTCTGCAGTTTCCTCCTACTGTCCAAAATAATGCTGGATGATTAGTGACAATAAATTACGTCTGTGTGTTCTGGCTTCAAAGAAAACAAATCCAACAACAAACACAGAAAGCAGAACTAGTGACTATTAAAGAAGAAAAAATGAGCAGAAATCTAATTAGAATTAAACAAAGACTTATGATTAAACTTAGATTTGAACTCTGATAATTTGATTCTTGAAATAGTTTCATGTAGAAATAAAAAATAAAAAAACATAAAGGATACATTCTGATATAATGGTGATTCATTTTCTGGACATGGAATAAATTTGCAATCAAAATTAAATGAGGCAATATTTTTCTTTAGAAACAATTAATTCATTTTAAAAATTAATTTTAAGAAAATGAACATGTTCATATGCTATTTTCACAAGTTTTGTTTTCTGATCTTGTTAATTATAAACTCAAATCCAAATATGTTTCCTCATATTTGTCTAATGTTCCTGATTTACTGTTTCCATAATCCAAAAAATTCTCTGAAATAATATGTGATGTGTGACATATGCCTTATTTAATAGAATAAAACTAAATAAAAAAGTGTTAGATATCTGAAAAATGTTGCTAGGCTGCATAAAACATCAAAAATGGAGGACAGAGGGTATTTAAAATCCGGTTTATTTTAATCTGGCATATGATTAAAGTTTTGTGTTAAGAATTAAATGCCCTGTGGTTACACTTATAGAGGTCTCTCCTCAGTAAGGACAAAAGGTTAACTGTTTCACTTGATTCTTGGACACCCTTATGGCCAGCATCCAACTTCATGCTCCATCAAACAGAGTATGTGTGTGTACATGTGTGTGTGCGTGTGTGTGTGTGTGTGTGTGTGCGTGTGTGTTTGTGTTCCAAAAGGTGGTACAGTGCAGTAGTAAGTCAATAAGCAGAAGGTTAAAGGTGAACTCTTGGCAGCACCATCTGTTCACGCAACACTATAAATGCTGCAAATGTTTGTGTTCTCATCATCAACTCTCCTCCTACTCATTGCCCTCACTATTGTTCCAGTTTCCCTGAGTGGGAACGGTTTGGCTATTAAATTTAATCAAGCAGAGAATTTTGTCAATATTTTCCCAGGACACAGAGGCACTTGAGGATTTATCAGGCCCAAAACATATAGTAAATTTCACATTTAAATAGTTTTTTCCTGGAGGCTTGTTCGGTAGGACAGCGGGTGTATTAGAATGTGACATTAGCCTGTGCAATAGAAAATATGATTATTGATCCTGTAGTTTTTGCCAATTAATTTCATTTTCCATTACAGCGACTTTTATGATTTAACACTTGTGAGACACAAGCATATAGATCTGTTTTTATGGAAATGAAAACAGACAAGGGAATATAAATGGATAAACTTTTATGTTTTTGTAGAGAAGTGTCGATATATTTTTCACAACTTCTAAAACAGTGTCAATCTAACCCATGATTGATTTCCAGTGTTACACTTTATAGGAATTTGCTAAAAGTCTCATTCTGTTCAGCCAGTAAAATATATCCACTGTGCCAGTCTTGAATACTGTAAATTAATTTCATGGACTTTCTCATGCTTTTTGTTTCAGAGTTTTTAGATTACATGGTGATCACATGTACACCTGCATGTTCATGCAGTTATCTAATCAGCAAATCATGTGGCTGCAGCACTATGCATTAAAATCATGCAGATTATGTTAAAACAGAATAGACCAAAAGTGTGACCTCTGTGACCTGAAAAGTGTGATCAGGACAGGGTTGTTCCTCACAAAAGGGTTTGTATGGGTGTTTCAGTAATTGTTGATCTGCTGGGTTTTTCACAAATAAGTTAGGTTTTAGAATTATAAAAAAAAACTGACAGTTCTGTGGGTGGAAACAACTTCTTGATGGGGTCAGAGGAAACTGGCCAGAGAAAGGTATAGAATCTCAAATAATCACTCTTTAAAACCATAGTGAACAGAAAAGCATCTCAGCCTGCACAAAATGTCGAAGGTTGATGTGCTTATTTTATTTGCTCACTAGATGTTTTTTCTGTAAACCTTAGAGAATGTTGTGTAAAAATCCCAGGAAATTATCAGTCGCTGAAATACTCAGAGCATCCCATCTGGTGCAAGTCACAGAGATCACAGTTCTTTATTCTGATGTTTGATGTCAAGATTAGCTGGAGCTCTTGACCCGTACCTGTACGATTTTATGAATTGCACTGCACCACATGACTAGCTGATTAGAAAGCTGCATGAATGAGCATGTGCACAGGTAATAAAGTGGTGTGAGTGTATGTCATGAAGTAACTGAAGTTTGCTTAAAATACCACATAACACTTGAAATATCTGAAGCGTCAACATATTCCTAGATAAATTTACATCTCTTTATTTCTTAATTAGTGAAGACTTTCACACACATCCCACTTCCCCATCAAGTCTGACCTAAGAGTAGTTAATAGTTAGGCCTTGTCATCTAGCACAAACCAGAAAACTCAGCTCAAGTTCTTTCACTACGGGAGCTCATAGAACACAAATTAATCACAGGCTCAAGTCAGTTCTCATGTTTGAAGTTACACACTAAATGTTTCATGTTATTTAATTGAAGTCTGCACTTGAAAACCGTTAAGTGCATTAATCAAGGATTATGAATGAGCCAGGCTTATGGCTGTGGGCTGCAAAGGATCTATACACATAACCATAATAAAATTAAACTGTACAGCAAACTGTACATAGCTACACATGCTTACTGTCTGTTAAAGTAAATTGTATATGAAATGTCTTTATTCCACTGATTTGATTAGCACAGTTTGGAATTAGCAAATAAGGAATAATTTTCTCTTGATTAATCATAAGTGCTCTGGTACCAACATACTATACTATGAGATACTTTGTGATGCTACTAATTTCAGAATAATTCTTGGTACCATTCTGATGAGTATATATATATATATATATATATATATATATATATATATATATATATATATATATATATATATATATATATCTTGACCACAGGTTAGACCAGTGTAAAGCTTTTCTATATTCAAACTCATTATATAGAAGTATTACAAAATAGCACTTGATCCAGCAAGTCATATTATTTTGCATTTCATTTTTGTTTTCAATTAAAACACCATGCACATATTTAGTTCATCAGGTCAAGCACGGGCATCTAAGCATCATCTAAGCATAATAAGACAAAAAAACAAACAAACACAAGGATTATAAAAATATAAAGAAGGAAAAACAGGCTCAGAAATACACATTACATATTTAGTGGTGAGACTTTGCATCCACAGAAAGACAAGGAAAAGTAGGAACTGGGAACACTATTAAAGACTGAACAGCAAACAGATGGACACAATTGGGTGACCCAATTGTTGACTGCACTGGGGTAGAAACAACAGCAGGAAGTAAAAGGAAAACATGTCACAGTAAGACCATGGGTTGTGCATGCTGTGCAATGAAAGGCTTACTCGGTAGGGATTTGTACCAGTAACCCTATTTTGGAAATTACACACTGACTCTAACTCATCTCTTGCTACAGAGAGATACATTGTCTACCCTATTTACCCCACGCATCACTGGACCAGGGGCCACAAAGGGGACCACCACTGACCAGCTATTATTTGTGCATTAGACAATCTTCCGTGCTGCAGTGATACTGACATCATAGAACTATGATAGTCTGCATTGTGCTGATACTTTATCTTATCTAGTGAGTCTGTCCAACTAAACTCCCTGCCAGCAGCAGTTCTGAGCTCAGAAACAGAGACTGCAGGAAAATTAAAACAATTTACATCAAATACGAGTTATGGTGTCTAAACGTACACCTGTAATGTAGACTAGCATAGCCAGTGTGTTCAATAATACTCCAATAAAAACTCCATTTGTCAGAGTCCCTGCTGCCTTCCTCACAAACAACATCTGGCCAGTGGTAGTCTTAATAAAGTCCCTTTACACTGATGGATGGGGTAACGCTGGAATAAAACATTGCAAATAGGAAGCAGTGTTGTAGTTCTATAATTGAGTGTATATTATTTCTGCTGTGATGTCTGGATTTCCTGGCACAATAAAATGGAATCTGCCATCCATTCTTGTCATGCCGGTATCTGTCGACTATCTCTCTTGCCTTTTCTGTTGCTCATGATGAAAGCTGAAATAAGATTTAGGTTTTTCAATGTTCCTTTTTCATGTTGTCATATTGAGACCTACATGTAGAAATCCAGATGGGTAGAATTGAAGTCGTGGCAAATTATCTGTAAGAATATCTCAGTGCTATAATACTACATATATAACACATGGGGTGTTAAATGAGATGTATAAAATGTTTATTTTTTCTTTAACCTATAAAGGCATCTAAGAAATAATGGCTCATTTTTGACATCTGGAGATACAGCCACTTGTGTTACAGGGAAAACAGCTTTGAACTATGAATGCCAAAAGCAAATTTTGCAAGTGTGGGAAATGACTGAACATATTTAGCTGTTGAGCAGTAATATAGGACCATGGCAAAATGATCATCCCAAAATTGAAGATAAAATACTTCTGTAAGGCAAGAAGACAAGATACTGAAGCTGTTTTTATGCTCAGGTAATATGCAGTAAGGTAATATATATCCGAATGTCAGCAAATGTCACTGACTACACTGTTACACTAAACTGAAGACCTTCTGCATTGCCTAGTCTATTGGATAAAATAGCATTGTCTTGGGCAATGCCCTATAGAATCAACATATTAATATTCACAAGAAAGTCTACATCTAAAATATCACATTTTGTTTAGTTTCTGTAGGCTACAGACATCAGTAAAATATAGATGAGGACAGCAGTATGCTCCTATGGGAAATCTTGTGATTTGTATGGTGGGGAACAACGAAAGGCTGAATGCAACTGCATGATGCTCCTCTTGGTGCCTCTGTCACCAAGATCATAAGGAATAAACAAGTGGAGTTTGCTTTAAATTAATAGTATTACCACCAGGCAATGATCTCATGTTTTAAATGTGCTACACTTGGTGCTTTGGGTGGGTTTGGGTAGGTCACAGCTTTCCACACAGTCCTCATTTGTAGGAAACTTGTGTTGCCAATACTCATTATAATTCAAAGAGTGTTTTGCAATGTTCACAGATGGGAAAAACATCTGGGTGGAGAAGTGTCGCAAAGTGCACTTCATTTCTCTTGTCTATTCTCTGCATCATGGTTACACTGTAACCATTTGAAAGCAATTTTGATTTAAAATGTCGCTAAAATGTAGAAATGAATTTGGAGACGGTAATATCGGGGAAATGATTATCAATTTAAAAAAGCACAAAGCACCTCTCTGTACGGCATCTGTTAGTTTTACACAGCTGCTACCATGAATTTGTTTAACTGAATTACTGGTGTGTGTGATCCAGTTAAAAGATGGGTTTGATCATCCATTAGCGTTCCTTAATTACCATCTGTACATCTGTTAAAAATGTCTAGCCTCTTATAAAACAAAAGAAGACAGCTCAGTGTCAATACATATCAATCTATATCTCAAGTACATTATTCATTGAAATCTGAATAGCAGTTTTCTCTCTTCATAAAAGCTTCTGTTTCCTTGAAGTCCAGTCTCTTTCTATAGGGCCATTTCAAATAAAAACAATTAACACTAATGCCATTTCATTTTATATAGCTAACTGTTATAAAGGACAATTTTACGGAGAGCTCATAAAAGGCCAATTCCATCAGCAGAAATGCTGACAGATTCCCCTTTAGGAAAAAATGTGCTCAGCATATTGTAAAAATCCATGATAATTATCACGCAATATTAATTTTGTCACTGGAGGCTCATGTTATTTTGGTTTTCCAATTTGAGAATATATGGCTATTATCAAATTTTATGCACATTTACCATACTGATATGGTCCAAATTTTCACTCCATATTTTGATCTTTTAGGCATTCAGATTCAGTGCTCAAAAACACTTTTATAGATTTTATATGTAATGGATTAGAATAATATTACACTGCATTAATTACAACAGGCTATATATTCTATACATGTATACTATACTCTACTCTACTGTACTCTACTATACTATATACTTATGATACAGAGTGAGAAAAAGAGAGAGAAGAGAGAAACTGAAATAAAATGTGAGCATCTAGGCCACAGCCCATCAGAAAAATACCTTTCTATAAATGTATTCCTCCTTCTGAGGTCAACTGATGCCATAAGGCACAGCGTGGAATGGGCATTACAGGAGGAATCTCAAATGCTATAACTGCAGCTAGACAGAATCAACTTTCCACTGTAGCTGTATATGAACACTAGAAACCATGCTGTGAGTTTCACATCTACTATCGCCATGAAATAGTGAAATGTGGAAATGTAGCTCTTGCTCAGCTTGGGAGCTTGTAATAGTGCAGCGAGAAATTTGTACTTTGCCTCAATCCCCATGTGAACTGAATGTATTATATGAGGAAATAAAGTGTGCAGCTCTGTTCTGGTGAAAAGGACAGGCAGATCAGACAGGATTCTGTCACAATATTGTCACAACAATAGGATACAACTGTCTTGTTTGTATGAAAGAGAGTAAGTGATCATTGGGAATCTAAGCGAAAGTAAGCAAGAGACGAAGAGATGGTAGCAGGGTGCAAATTAGAGCTACACTGATATACTGTACCTTCTTCAGATGCTTGGCAAAAACAACATTAGTTGTAATTAGTTGGGTAATGCAATTTAAAAGCCCAGATCCATTGAATCCCCGAGTACCATAAAGTGTTTACTGCAAATGACTGAATAAATAAATGCTTGCTTAGTTTCTTTCAACTTGACATAAAGAGGGCAAAAAAACATAATTTGAAACCACAGCATCAGGATCCTGCCTGGGGGATTTTAAGTGTCTAACAATTTGATTGTATAAAGTATACCTTAATACAGTATATGTATTATATACATTCAGTACACACAGACTGAAGTAGTTTGTCTTTGGTTCTTTTAAATGTTAGCCAAAATCATCACAATTAAAAGAACCAAAGACTTAAACTACTTCAGTCTGTGTGTACTGAATTTCTATAATACATGAGTTTCACTATTTGAGTTGAATTACTTACACAAATGAACTTTTTCAAGACATTCTAATTTACTGATATGCACCTGTATGTCCAAGTTATTTGCTACACATGATGAGTAAGTTATTTACATCACGGGAAGCCTCATTGCTTCTTGTGAGATTTACCTCACTAGTTAATCCGTGACAATGGTTTAATAAGTGCACTCGGCAGGCAGCACAGAAATGCCATTGTATATCATAATGGCACATAGCTTAAAAGGTTTCTATCTCTCCAGGTTTCCATCTATTGCCTCGCTGTATACATAGTGGTCCAGCAAAGGTCTTCTTATTTTTATGATAGAGATGATACCTCATGCTACAAAGTGATATTATGAAACATTGTACATCAGAACCCTCTGTGTTTTAATTCCATGATTGTTAATTCCTTCACAAGAGCATTTATTTATTTATTAAAACAAGAAAGTAAATTGGTTGAGCATTTAAAGGAATCTTTATCTCAGTGCGATTATATCACACAGCACTGCCTAGTCCAAGTGAGATCGATCATAAAGACATTCAGGCCACACTTGGCTCAATTGGTGGGAATGGATTTACTTTAATTGACACTTCAATGGCAATTTTGCACTAATTGAAGGTTATGAAAGTTAAACTAATATTATCAACTTGATGTTATTTAGAAAGAAACACCATTAAGTATAATCCCATTAGGATGTCTCATTTTTAAAAATGTCTCTCTATATGAGTAGTCTGGGGTATCGACTGTACACCGCTTTTTCATATTCACTGTATAACCCTCATCCAATCATACTGACCTGTTTACATATACACTTGGGCACTATTATGGAACATGCCATGAATACTGATACTGGAGTTTACCGATAATGGATATATATATATATATATATATATATATATATATATATATATATATATATATAGATAGATAGATAGATAGATAGATAGATAGATAGATAGATAGATAGATAGATAGATAGATAGATAGATAGATAGATAGATTTGATTGATTTTAAGAAAAAGTCATTTTTTCCCAGAAAATTCTGAAAGCTTTTCACACTGTACTGTAGACAAGATGAAAATGCAAATGTATACATTTATCCAAGATCTGTGAAGCACAGATAGGACTGTGATAGATGTGCTCTATCACAGAAAGTGAGGAAATAAAGTAAAATAAAATTGTGGCATAACTCACATTATTGCTCCAGTTTGACTCCTTAGTGAAATGAGTGCTCACAATCGTCTTCAGAGGAGATATGTGATGCAATTTCCCTAAACACTCACACTTGAGTGCACACACTCACACACACATGCACACACACACATAGGAATCCTAGGAATATTACTGTACCATGTAGTTTAATGAAGGAGAGATTGGAGAAGTGCTGAGGGATGTCATTCTTATACATGTTGAAGTGGTTTGAGAGGGATTACGTCTCAAGCTTTATAATAGCGCACACACATCCACACAATTACCTCTGAGCAGCTAAAGCGTCACGATATCTCATTGTCTTTGGGAAGTGAATGTTATGTTTGTCACAAATGCACTGTCTTTTGTTTCACCTCCTCTCTCTCATCATCCTGATAGACTGCACTGCAGGACACAGGTGCTGAAGCAACAGAGACGTCATTGTTATCACTCGCCTTTTCACACACACTATGACAGGCAGATAATAACCTATAACATAAAAAAGCTCCAATTCCTCCCAAAGCCATCCTTCAGTTTAACAGCTCTAAAACCTACCCCAAAACAAATGAGGTTGAAAGAAAGGAGAAATGCTCCATTATGAAATGGAGGGGGCAGAGGACCATTTTGGGATGGCAGGAGAGGAGGGGGTATAGTCGTGATAGGCTGGACTTTATAAATGCTGCATCCCTGTTGTGCTGACTGGACGCTTATTGTATCAGCGCACAGCTGTGCTCCTGATGTGGACCCTTCATTTGCAGACATTATTCTGCCACATTGCTACCATCATGACACAGACCATGTGCAATAACAAAGAGATTTGCAGCAGATTTTCAGATTATTGAAGTGTAACGTATGGGACTATATTATGATTATTTCATACTACATGTTTACTGGAAGACAACGTTTAGAAAAATGTATGTGAGGACGATGAGGAAGGGTGCACACAGCAAGCTGTAGTGTAGTTTATCTTTGCTTCATGTCTACTTGAATTGTATTCAAAGCTGGAAATCAGTGCCATGTGAACTGATTGACCTGTGTGTGAGAGGAAAAGAAATAAAAGAAAATGTGTGTGAGCAGCAGAGAGCAAGCTGATGGACAGCAGGGTGATAGCATGAGACTGTAATGTGATTACAGCTGTGTGCTGCACCATGAATAACAGCCATGCTGATCAGATTAGGAAAAGGACACTAGGCAAACTTTTCAAAAACCGATGATTTCATCGCTCCATAGGGACAGTTATTCCACTCCAGGCTCCATGCATCACGTGCACGCCTCATTCCCTCCCTGCGTCTAACTTACATATTCTGTTGCAAAAATGGGCCAAGGTTCTTTTTTCTTTGCTGCAGAAGTGTTACAGATAATTTAAAGTGAAGACCCACTTCATGTTAATACATCTAACAGAGATTTTTGACAGGCTGTATAGAACCAGGAAGCCATTAAATCTGAAAGGAGCAACATTGCCACATCCATGTCTAAATGGATTTATTTATGTTTAACTTCAGGCTTGTTGTCTCACGATATGGTAAAATTTGGCTTTAAAGCAAATCCTTTGTTTACATTTTGTTGTTCTTTTATAAAATCAAAAAAGCCCTCTCTGTAACAAAAAGAAAACAGATTATATATATATTTTTTTGTCTTTTCTTGTCTTCCAATAACGTCCCTATAAGCCAGCACCTAGGCATTACTGGAACTGTTGATATTAAAAAGAGAGTTCATATCTTTCTCTTTGTATTGCTGAATAACATATGCCAGTAGGGGGAGAAACAGATTATCTTAAATTCCCCTTAGAAAGCACTGAAATATTTCTAAACTGATCTCATGCCACTGTCTGTACATTGGCAGCACACTGATAGTTGCCTGTTTCAGAAATGATGAGGTTCCTGAGATCCAGCCTTGTTTGGTGTAATTCCTCCTCACCTATCGTTGTGTCTCTCCTTCTCACTCCTTTTCTCCCCACCTATTTCTCAGCAACCTAGTCCATTAATGCCAAGTCACTCTTCCCTAATCCAGCAGCTGCTTGGCTGGCAGATAGAGTTGATTAAGGAACTGATGAAAGGTTAATTAGAATGCAGGGGAGAATGATACCATGTCCAAGCAAACCAAAAAAGTGAAAGTTAAAAATTATTATGAAAGACATACACAGTCCCCTGAATAAATGAATCATTAGCTGGCCATTTTCTCCGTGGGGCCTGTAGTCTTCATTTATGCACATTAAAATAATAGTCAGCAGCATGGGTCCACCAAGCTTCTGTAGAGATGACTGAACATGGTGAAGTGATGGCTGTTGGGATGGTTGTTGTTGCAGCACCGTCCATTCTATTTATAATAGAGGATAGAATGAAACAATGGCCTGAATAGGACTGTCAGCTTGGCTTAATGAGACTGATTGTGACATAATAAGAATAGTAAGAATTTAATTATTATTAATTTCTAAATCGTTAATTGCTGTTTCATTTTAAGAGCCTGTATAACACATTCAAAATAATCAAACATCCTTTTTATTAAAGCAATTCTTAATACTCAATACTTATATAAGTCTCATGTCTCATGTCAAACCAAAAGTCTCATGTCAAACCAGTGAGATGAGAGAAGAGCATTCAATGATCAGTATGGAGAACTTTTTTCTCTTTATGTCAAAAGTTATTATTTTGTCTTCACTAACCATAAAATTATCTCCTATCAGTCATCCTAGCTGTACAAGTCAACAAGTACTGAAGCTTTATTTGCATCAAAGCTATTATGAAACACTACCTTAATAAATTTATTTATTAAAATGCAACTGCTTATTAATGTATCTATTTATTTTATGATTAAGTGCACAATTCAAAGATTTCAGGACCACATTTATTTGGAGGGAATTATTAATTATTACTTAATCATTTCTCTCCAAATAAATGTGTCCTGAAATCTTAATTTATATCTCTGTTTTGAAGTATGGTGTATTTGAATACAATGTGCTTTTAGTAAATACATGCTAATAAATCAGATGAAAATAAATATACATTCAATAACATTCTCAAGTAGACAATCCATATTGATAACTTTTTTCTCTTTCATGTTAAGACAAAAGTGACCTTTAATGTCATCTCACATGTATAGACAAGGCGTAAGAATTTGTTCTAAAAGCACTATATACTGTAGATAACATTCAAATGAAATGTTAACAAATATTTCAGCAAATTTTAAGGCTTTGTAGACAATTTGAATACATAAATTGTTTTGTTCCAAAACTAGCGAGAGAGTATAATTTAGATTCAGTGATTTCTTTGGGATATAAATAAGCCCATTTTATTCTGTCTGCACTACAGGAGTCCAATAATTAGAGAAAAGGATGAAGCATAGGAAATTCTGGCCTAATATTGATTTAAAGAACGAGACAGAAGCAAGAACATGAAGACAATCTGGATAAGATTGGCCCTGGCTGTGAGATCACTCCCAGAATTCATTACTGAATTTACACTGATAAAAAAGATCCTGCTAACTGGGGTAGGATATGGCGGGGGTCCAGAAGTTAGGCTGGCTGTGCAATAATCTCTATATCAATATATAATACAAATCCATACAAAGTATACACAAAATACGAACAAGAAAAAGGAAAACAAAGGAAAAAGGAAGGTTATAAATGAACACATTTCTTCAATAATTAAAATCATTATTATTAAATTTAACCCCCTGTTTAATATTTATTTATGTTTGTTTTAGAGATTGTTTGGCTCTGTAATTATTTGGTTATTGATGGTGGTATGGTAATTTATTTTCCATTTTTCCCTTAAAAAAATCCTTCCTGTTTAATTCAATAATGCAAATCTCATTATCAAGATTTAATAGTCAGATTGACCTTTGTGGTCATAAACTACCCTTTAACTAAATAGCACTTCAATGTACAATAAATCATATGTTGTAAACAGATATAAACATTATAGTCATGACTGCATTTATTTCCACTTGGTCACTGGGTTAGTCTTGCAAAGTCTGGTTTAAAGAAAAACAGCTAAGACATATAAGGTTGTATTTAAAAGTGCACTTTACTTATAGGATGGCTTCTCTTTACATCTGCTCCATAGCACATTTACACACGCTATATCTCCTGCTCGGATATGCGTTTTTGTTAGAGTTAAACAGAAAACATAGAACTGGAGTTACATTTGAACATTACAATTCTCTCTTAAGAGTCAAGGACACAAAACAGTGTTTAAAAAATTAATATACACATACCATTAAGGATATTTATCAAACACACTGTTAAAATATATTTTATTCAAGAATTAGGTGTTAATAAGGTGTTAATAAGGTGTTATTTAATATCATATACTGAAGTGTTGGAATTGTCCATCAAGATGTTGATAGGAAATGATTAATTTTTCGTGACTGTTCATGTTCATGACATATCTCTTATAAGTTACATGCATGTATTTATTGATATGTACGAGTTAGCAGGGTTTCCATATAAAGGCCCAATATAACAATGCTTCAGTTATTATATCATTATAAGCAGTCAGTCTTGGCCTCTGTTTGGACCTGGCCCAGGCCTCTGTTTGGCCTGAACCTTCCCCAGGGACAGATATGAAGGTTTGGTTACCATGAATGTCCACCCCCAACCTCTGAGCAACCACCTAACACCACATGACGCTGTAACATAATTAAATTGTGGATTGTAAATCAGCATGTAACAAGTGATCAAACAGGCCTGGGTTCTTATTCCTCTGTTCACCCTGAATAGCAATAAATCTACAAATGTAATGGAGTTGAAAAGCACAACAAAACCCAAGCAAGTGGAAATAACAAGAAGTAGCAAATGAATCCTCAGCAAAAACATGATACAGTATTAGTGTTATCTTGATCTGGTTCTTACTTGCTAATTAAATGCATGTTTGAAAATTAGTCCTAGATCTGTATTTTAGTCTCAATCAAACCCATTTATTCTACTCATTTATTTTATCAGCTTATTTTAATTCTTCAAACAAACAAACAAACAAGCAAACAAAAAACAACATGAAAAAAAGCATTGTCACATCCAATTATACTTAACGCAGGTCTTTAGATGTCATTCTGGCACTGTCCTCATAACCCCCCTTTCCATTCTGCATTGACAGAAGACTGACAGGACTAATAAGACAAACAGTGTAAGATCAATAGTGTATGTGAGACTAATATCCTCTTGGCTTGGGAGTTCTAGTGTTTTCAGGGCATGATTAGACTTAGGAGGCCATGCAACCAATTGGGAATTTATTGACTTTAGAAAAAAATCTAACTTCATATGAGAGGCAGGTATATGTATAAAAAAAATCTATATTTATTCACCTTAGAAAAGGAGAAGACAAGAGGGAAAGAAGGAAAGAGATCATCATGTGGAGATCTATATCTAGAGGATATTTCAGTACAGTGTCCTTTCTCTGTTTAACCACCTCAGCCCTAATCTTGCTCAGCAGCCATTCCTTATTACATAATTAAACCCTTTGTGCCATTCCCTCAGAAACAGCCAATAAATCAACTTTTATTCACTAAAGTATTATCAGTGTCCACTAGAATCTGGGCTTCACTGAGATGCTCTGAGCCACTGTAGAGCTGGAGACTCAAGGACAATGACCCTTGATCTCAGCCTCCGCAAATGCTTCAGCTTCATATTGCTAAGCAACAAAACCAATAGGATTGTTGCATCCACCCGTTAGGTCTGGAGAGTGGGTGCAATGAGGATTAAGTCTTATTTAAGGAATAATTTATTTGAGAATTTTATAATCTGTGAAGATAAATGGTGGAGCTTTGAGGTAAGGTGATACCTCAAAGCATCAAAACATAGAATTGCCCGTAAGGAATGGATAGCAGGGAGTTAAGCTTAATTTTAAATAGATAAATTAATCAGAAAATATTCCAAAAATGTTTTTAATCCTGTATGCACTATGTTCTTTGCAATTTGGTCACTTTCCAGTTCTATGCCAATTCACACCCACCAGCCTGCTCTACCTTTTGTTACACTCCTGAACAAAATCTTAAGACTGGGAAAATATTACAAGTATTTACACCTTACACTGGTGGATTGGATAGTAACCAGGTTGTAAGTACTTCTTCAAAATGGCAAAAGAAAAAACAAGAGAAAGAGACAAAAAATAGAGAGTAAAAAAAAACTGCATTTAAATTCAAACAAGCTGGTCATTAGCTGATCAAAAGTTTAAGACCATAACCTTTAAAAGTTAAAATCTGTGCCAAAATATTGCTTTAAGGTCATTGTTTTTCAGACAGTCACACTGTCATGATCATCTGATGGCAAAAGCAAAAAGGCTTTCTGTTTTTGAATGTGGCAGGATTGTTGAGCTGCCCAAGCAAGGGCTCTCGCAATGTGCCATTGCTGCCAAGGTTGGATGCAGTAAAACAGTCATTTTCAATTTTTTAAAAGATCCCGAGAGTTACAGTATGGACAAAAAAAAATGAAGTGGTAGACCCAAAAAAATTTCATCCGATGGGCTGTCTGTGAAGACACAGCCGAACCTCGACCCAAATTAAGACTATTACTGATGCTGACTGCAGCCCAATAACCATAAGATGGCATATGCAAGAGAAGGGCTTAAAGAACAAACAACATCTTTGAAAGCCACCTCTCCACCCACATCACAAACCTGCCTGTTTGGATTTATAAGGGAGCACCAAACATGGGACATTGAAAGATGGAAGAAAGTTTTATTCTCGGACGAGAAAATGTTTTACCTGGATGGTCCTGATGGCTTCCAACGATACTGGCATGACAAGGAGATCCCACTGGATATGTTTTCTACCTGGGAAATGGGAAAATGGAGCTTCAGGTTGTGCAGGGGCATCGAATCGCAGCTGGCTGTGTACATGTTGCAGTCTGCATCCTTCTTGACTGAGGGCCCTTGTCTGTGTGGTAATGACTGGGTCTATCGACAGGATAATGCTGCAATTCACAACACCCGCCTGACGAAGGATTTCTTCCGGGACTGCACTTCAGGACCATATTGTGGGGCAGTGGTGGTTCAACTGGTTAAGGTTCTGGGTTGTTGATCGGAGGATTGGGGTTCAAGGCCCAGCACAGCCAAGCTGCCACTGCTGGGCCCTTGAGCAAGGCCCTCAACCCTCTCTGCTCCAGGGGTGCTGTATCATAACTGCCCCTGCACTCTGACCCCAACCTACTCAGTCTGGATATGTGAAGAAAAGAATTCCACTGTGCTGTAATGTATATGTGGCGTTAATAAAGGCTTTCATGCCCCGTTCTATTCTATTCTATATCTATTACTATTGTGCGTTCCTGTGATTTAATCCCCTTGAGAATGTTTGGGGATGGATGTCAAGGGAAGTTTACAAAAATAGACATCAGTTCCAGACTGTGGATTCCCTTCGTGAAGCCATCTTCATGGAGCCAACAGGCTCCATGCATGCATGCCAAAACAAGGTTTAAAGTTATCAAAAAAACGGTAGGTCTTCTCTCTACTACGTTCTTTTTTGACACTTTTAGTAATGTTGTAAGTATTTTTGGGCTATAGTCTTTAACTTTTTATCAGCTGATGAACAGCCTGTTTGAGTTTAAAATCTAGTTTTCAATAAACTGCCAAACTCATTTTTTTTGTCTCTTGCTCTTCTTTTGACATTTTGAACATTCTTACAACCTGGTTATGATCCATCGGGGTGCAATGCAAATACTTTATTTGCAAATAAATCTTGAGATTTTGCTCAGGAGTGTATGTCAGCTACCATCTGTTGAGGGTGAAAGCTAACACATGCTCCCTATGTATATTCTCCAGATGATAGAGTGAATGTTTTCCATTATGCCACTCATACGCCTCAATACAGTACATTCCTGAATAGACACCCAGCAATTTGGGTGGACGCTTACTTTTGAATTAATGTTATGAACATATATCCTCACAAAAAAAGAGTCATACAACATATATGAATTTCATACACCTAATAGCTGCCAATCATTGCACTATTGCATCTAATGGTTTAGTGCCCCATCCACAGTGTATTCTACTTCCTTCTGCACAGTGTTACCGGGATAAGCTATGAATCCTCCACAGTTCTAGATAAGACAAATCAGATTCAAAAGGCAAATGAATTAATATATTCATACTCCATCCATACAGACTATTGGAGATTTTGTCTGTATAATGGTATATATATTATTTATTGTATCCTGGAAAACTCTATATGAAACATACATGCATAAGGACCAGAAAAGCGTGTACAGGCTTACAAAAAAAAAATCCTTTCACAAACCAATGGGGTGTAAGTTGCCCATTTAAATCACCTAAGCTTGTGTTCTTGAGTAAACAAGTGCTCTGAGAGACAAAGGCTAAGAGATTTTATAGGCAGTGTTTTTCTGGACGAGGCCTCCATTCTAAACAATAATGACTTTTTAATGTGAAGCTGTGATTACATTGTCATGGTGAAATACGGAGGCCCTTGGACTGCTTGGAGACGAGGGGGCCACATGTGAAATACTACAACAGCATAGATTACGCCCACCGACCCAGGTGAACCAATCTTCATAAATTCAAATCTAATCTTTGTGAACCCTAGCCATGTCAAATGCAGAGCATGCTCCATGTTGTTCTGGGAGCGTTTGTGTATATGTCTGTGCCTGTGTTGGGGACAAATGGTCAAAAGCAATGATGTTATTCTTGATGCAAGTACACACTACCACATACACTGATGAAGACAAACAGATCTGTCACTCAAAGCAAAAATCAATAATTCAGACTGATTCCCAAACTCTATTTGCTAATGCAATATGGCAAACTCACACCAGAATGAGGACATGAAGACATCACCTTAAACACACATATACACACACCTTAATACACCAATGAACAAGGGAGATAAATGATAACAGCGTGTGGGGCAGGGAAGGAGGGAGCAGATAGGAACTGAAAGATGTTCCACAGTAGCTGAAAATCACAATAAAGCATCCTTCCATCTTGATCTCATTTTGCAGCACTGGCACACATCGATTTAAAAGCAAACACCAGTCCTATCTAGGACATGTCCATGATAACAGCTTTAAGGCTGCTCATTTCTCCTTTCTATGCCCATGATGCAGATGTCATCTGAGAGCCACATATCAGTAGGATCTGTGGATGTTATGACTCTAGCAGCATGTCACTGACCTCTATCACATGCTTGAACAGAAATAATCCCTGTTTGCCAGCAAGAACTCAACAGAACTCAGACATATTTATTCATGTCACATGGCTGCAGGCAAGCCTGTCTGATCTCAGTACGTTGTGTGTGACGATAAGACCTGTGAAACTTGTGAAGTGAATAACAGATGATATTTAGATGATAATTTTTTCTGTAGGTGTGATGTAATTCACACAAATACACACACACACACACACACACACACACACACACACACACACACACACACACACACACACACACACACACACACACACACACACACACACACACACACACACACACACTATGTGTGGGTTTAGAGTAAAATTTTCACAGCTGCATTACTTATTACACACAACAGGAACATTTAAAATTCCAGTTGGTGAGAGCATAAATTATACAGCTGGGGCGTAATGATGATATATGATGCATGGATTCCTTGATGCAGTTGACTGCCACAGATGGTGATGTGCCTTTCCCTAAAATAATCTACACAGATCATACATTAACCTTTTCATCTGCAAACGCATTGCATATTAACCTTTGAGCAGTCGACAAGCCCTTTGTATGCTTATTAAGTGAAATGAATAAGCAAAGGCATTAACTTTATTGTGGGGGCAAAAAGAAAGCACACAGGGCTTGTCAGCTATAGATTTGGGTGAAGAATCACAAGCAGTAATGCATCCTAATGCAACAGCCATGAGAATAATGAATATACACATATGTAAAGTAAACAAGGCACTTTATCAGCACACAATGTCAACAAATGTACAAACTGTCAGAGGAACTTTGTGTTAACAGGAAAAAACAATTGCCACATGAAAAGAGATGGACATTTATGTCACATTATGGGCTTGGGACAAGGCAAAGCATACTCTGTGTGATGTTAATTTAGACATGACAGGAATTGTGTGTGTGCACCCCCTTCTCCACACACATGTGCACACACGCACGGACACACATTTCACAGCAATACAAACATCATGAATTCATGAATCAACTAATTACTCTCCTAGGTGGAAATCAGGCTTATCTTATAATATTTAAAAAAATCACAATATGCATACAATATGTTGTCCTTTATATAAGTGGAATGTTTACTGATCAGAGAACACAAATTCAGGGTTAGAGGAGAGGGTTTGTTAATTTGGCAAAGGCTAATAGAAAAATGAAATAAAGGATTGTCTTCCTCTGGCTGATCAATGGATTTAGTCCACGTGTATGTATGGTGTCTCTGCTGCACACTGCACAATAACATAGAGTATTAGCGAGATTAACATAGAGAGAAAAATAACATATTATTACAGTATTACAGATAAGAAAAAGGTTCTATAAAGAACTCTTAGATAATCCCATGAAGGCAGAAACTCCAATAAATTGTTTGTTAACTATTCTACTATGAAATTTAAGCATAACACTGAAGCTCACGAGACGTTACTGCTATATGTATCTGTGGTCATTTTATTGCTTAATTCATTATACAGTAAACTGCTTAGGCAGCAATGACCAAACCAATGCTAGAATATAATTAGGCTGCTGTTTGGTATTCATACAATTATGTTATTGCTGGGTACAATAAGCTTGCAGAAGACATGCTGCAGGCATTTTATGAAGTTTATTAATATTTTGTGGGAACTTCATTTTCAACAATTCTCTTGTACCATGAATAAAGATCTATTACTATGATTACCACACCTTCCCTATAATCAAATTTCCTACTTACTGGTTCACTAATTATCTACTTATCAAATTACTTACTCTGTACCCTGCCCAGTATTTCTAAGATAACTTGATTTTTACAAATTTAGTGTATGCATCATGTCAGTGCCTCATTCTGTGTCCGTGAGATGTAGAATGGTTGTAAATTGTTGTGGCAAGGGCATACAAATCACATTCTGCTTAGGGTTCCCAAAAGGCCACGGATAACCCCAACTATGTAGTTTTAATTTCAGTGCAAATATCTTTAATAAACAAAAAATTCCATAAAATGACTTTATCCCAAATCACTTAAACCCCACAGACAAGCGTTAAAACTCCCCAGAGTGATCCATAGACTCTAAATGACTTTCTAAGTCTGGTGAAACTGGTCCTCTCATTAAAAAATCATGTTAGCTACACCATTTCTAATTAAATAACAAATCACCTCTGAGGCAGTTTGGTACTACCTCAATGTGCAGGCAGGTTATGAAAAGACATTTAGCCCTAGTCTGCAATCTACATTACTATTACTCAGTATGATGATCTCACCAATGATGTTGCATTTAGTAGATGCACAAAGACTCCAAAAGGTATAACAAAACATAATGGATGAAATAAAAATTAAATAGGGAAATAAAAAGACAAATAAAATGTTATTATTATTGCCTCCTGAAACAGCATGATTTTATTAGAAAAATCCCTGCAGAGCTGCAAGAATCTTGAAAAATATTTAATGTGAACAACTTTTTAACTTCTATTTGAAGTCTGATGGTTTTATTTTTGCTATGAAATGAAGGCTGGTTGTTTTTGACACCTTTTGATGGTTTAATCAGAGCAGTTTCAACAAGCATTTCATCTTAATATAAACTCAACATCACTATAGTATATTTCTTGGCAGCATTGCACATACACAGAGGAACACAAAAAGAGGAATCCTGTTAGTGTCAAAGAGAGAGGAAGAGAGAAAAAAAAAGGAGAAAAACAGTGTGAGAAAGCTATCTTGCCTTGTATTACCATTCAAGTGAAAATAATATGGAGTGTCGTTGTAACCGCAAAAGAGCACAGGGGAATTACATGTTGCTGCACATTTCTAGTGAGCCCCATCTTCAGGACTATGCTTCAAATGAGTGTTGTCTCAGTGTCTCAATGGCACTGACCAATAGGTGGCTCTAAATTGGGTACTGCTATGTTTTTCTCTGGCTTAGTCACTAAGTAAAAACATTGACTCAGTAATATCTCAGAATATATCATAATGAACATATTTAAAAGAAATTGTGTAGCCTAGCATATATTTGTATTGCATCATGCTTAATGCTGTGCCTTAGATAAACATACTTGATCTCTTCATGCACTGTAGGTATTGACCCATGGCTTTGGCAGACTGTAAGGGGCATCCCTTTGGCACACTAACCATTCCTAATGGCTGTCTGACCTAAATATTCTTGTGTCCTCTAGTGTTGCCCTGTCAACCTAAATCTGTTCTAAGACTGGTGATGAACACTTTGAGAGAAAAGATAACCTTTTCCTGTTGAGGACGTGAGCCATCACTAATATGGAGCTTACATTAAGTCCAGTCCAAGCTCATATTCTAGATACAAGAATAAATGGGTTAGAAGGCTTTGACATCGACAATGACTGAGTAAATGTGCAGATTGCAGCTGTAAATCAAATGCTTTGACTAACAATATATTACTACAGTCCCAGCTACTCTATTTCCATATAAACCAGTATGATAAAGGCAGACATGAATCTGCATGAGTCCCTTATTAAAATACAACATACTTTGAGTCATTGGTCCACACCAGTGTAAGCTAGATCTCCCTTTTCTATTGCGAGATGATGACAGGGACAGAGCGACAGAGACAGACAGAGACAGTGCATTGCTATTCCTGGCTGTCGCTGATAAAAACAGATTATTAGTACTAGTCATTTATCTAAGGGAATAAACTACACTGGTACTATCAGCTTCCTTATACTTACTCTCTCACCACTTGTTACTATTTATACTTCATTTAAGATAACATTGTACAGGATATCAGTTAATTCATTTTGGCTGGGAAGTGTTTAATTTGGAGGTGAATAGAAAGTCAAAGCAGTAATAATGATTATTATAGGAAAAAGCACTCCAGTTTTCAACACTGGATCTTCCCAAATCCTAACTGAAACTAAAATGTTATCCACAGTTACCAGAGAATATCTAAACAGATCTTATGATCTAAAACATAATCTTATTTTACAAATTTCGACAGTAGAAGCAGTGTAAACTTTCTTCATTATTTGCATTAAAGTCCTACAATAATCACATTTTATACTCTGTCATAATTAAACTAGCTACATTTATAGAGTATAAATTGTTTTATTATTTCATATTTATGTATTATAGTTACAGTATTTTATTTCTAGTCATGCATCATTGAATGTGTTAATCAATAAAATTTTAAATGCATCCCACATATCAAATGGAGGCTATGTGAATGTTTTTTGCATTGAACAACAACAACAAAAACAATTGCATTCCTATATGTCAGTGATCAAATTGATCTTATGTGACCTCAACCTCAACAACAGGAAATGAAATGTATAGCCTATAGTTCAAAGGAAAACTGTGGCCATGGTAACCCTGCTGAGGGCAACTGAAACAGGACTATAGACCATGAGACATCAACATGCATCATGTCAAAAAGCCAGATGATTCTGTAGGGATGACATCATCCTCCATTTTTCAGCCTCCTCTGCATGTTTGTTCATGAAGACATTTTTGTTCAATTATTCAGCACTGCCCTGCCTCTTCCATTTGACATCTCAAACAGTTGAAACCAAAGGGGAGATGGTGGTTGTTAGTAAGCATGGCTTGCATCACAGGGCTGTGTATTATCAAACTCCTTCTGTATACTACGATTGATTTATTCTTACCCAGTCTACAATGCCATTCCTGGAGGAGCATTGCCAAAGCTGTCAGGAGCAAGGAAAAGCTCCCTGAGATGTCAGGAGAAGAAAACCATGAGTAGAACCAGACCTCCTCTGGGTATTTGATCATTATACAATACATGAGCTAGAACCAAAACTATTGTTTTATGAAGTGTACACAGACAAAAAATTGTTAAAATCAACCACGGAATTCAAAAATAGGTTCCCTTTTGTCAATTTATTTTAAAGATATAATCAGATGTGGGGCACGGTGACTTAGTGGTTAGCATGTTCGCCTCACACCTCCAGGTTTGGGGGTTCGATTCCCACCTCCGCCTTGTGTGTGTGGAGTTTGCATGTTCTCCCCGTGCCTCGGGGGTTTCCTCCGGGTACTCCGGTTTCCTCCCCCAGTCCAAAGACATGCGTTGATTGGCATCTCTGGAAAAATTGTCCGTAGTGTGTGAGTGTGTGAGTGAATGAGAGTGTGTGTGTGCCCTGTGATGGGTTGGCACTCCGTCCAGGGTGTATCCTGCCTTGATGCCCGATGACGCCTGAGATAGGCACAGGCTCCCCGTGACCCGAGAAGTTCGGATAAGCGGTAGAAAATGAATGAATGAATT